>NW_027263532.1:6539513-6777878 GCF_042370955.1 Sodiomyces alcalophilus JCM 7366
TACGGCCCGGGGGGGGGGGGGGGGGGGGGGGGGGAGGGGCGTAATATTACGGGTTAACCCCTTAAAGGTATAGTTCCGGTATAAGGCCGGAACCGCTAATTAGCATATAGACCCGATGCTCGGACCTCGCGCTGCCCTTACCGCGGATTCGTATAAACCTAGTAAATCCTGTACCTCTCTATAGACCTTTTCCTTTCCTTTCCTTAATTCTAGCTAATATAATTATGCGGCCTTACTTAGTGCGATTAATCTATAACCAGCCGCTTATAATTTTCTATATAAAATATAGGGTTTTAGATATACTAAATAAGGGGGACTAAGTACCCTATTAGTCTAACTTATAGCTCCTTAATATAGTATTAACGTAACTAATATCGTCCTTACCCTCGTCCATGTTTCTTTTTAGAACTACTAGGGGACCGGACAGTTATTTTAGCTAGTATTTCGCTATTCGAACCTGATATCAACTAGGGATTAGAATCGGATCTAGGATAATATATAACGTATAAATACGTTACGAATATATATTATATTATATATATATAGGTGCTGTTAGTAAAGGTATATTTCTTAAACCTTTTTGAATTTCCTGAAAGGGTAAACCGCGAAACTACCTTTAATATAGTAAAACAGGGGTTATATAGTACTATAGAGCGTAGCGGGAGCGGAGCTAAGGAGTAAGGCCGACTGGCTCCGCACCCTTAGAGACGATAAACGGGCGGGAGCGGTAATAAAATAGTTCCTATAGGTAGGCAGGCTCTGGGATTTCCGCCTAGTAAGGGCCCTAGACCCCGGGGGGATAATAATAACCTAAGAACGGAACTATAGGAATATAGTGAAGGGCACGATCGGTGCGGGTATTAATAGGTCTTTTAGGGGGCGCCGCGCCCACGCATAGCTAAGCCCCCGCTGTCTCGGGTATCCTCTAGGCAGCCTTGCTGCCGGCATATTATACACTTCTCACACTATTATCCTTACTCTTATCGTTATTAGCTTCATTCTCCTCCTTACCGGAGGTAGTAGGGTCGGCGGCGGCGGGGATTTTAAGGTTCTAGGCAGGTCAATAGCGGGAACGTGGCGGGAATAAAGAGAACTCACTATTTAACGGCTAATATTCTCGACTATCCGCTTAACTTTAGCGAATTAAGCCTATATTATAGAACGATTATTTATAGCCGTAGCTCTAGCGGCAGCGCTAGCCCGGCGATAGGAGCTATGGCTAGCACGCAGAGCCTATAATTAACGCTTACCGGCAGTCTTATAAGCACAGCGAGTCTAAGATAATTAGTGATAGCCTATATAACGACCCTACGATTAATACTTATAATAGTAGTATCGTTAATTCGGATATAATAGACGGTTTATATTAGACGAGTTAGGGCTATACGGCAGGTCGCTCGCACTAATTTATATCCCCCCCTCTTCCTTTTAGTATAGCGGTAGTAATAAGCTCCTATACCGGTAATATTACGGTATTCGTTAATAAGTCGATCGATAGCGATAGCAGAAATATAATAAGTATAGGGCGAAGCTTAGATAATAGTAGGAGTCGGTTCTTACCTAAGTTAGACGCGCTATATACACAGAGATAATACACGGAGAACGTATATTCTCCCTACCGGCAGAGCCGGCCGGAGCAGGGGTATCGCCGGCGCTATCGGCGCTATTATTAGTAACTTAGTTAATAACGGAGGTTATCTAGATTAACGGGCGTTAGTAAGACTAGAACCGGGTATATAGATAACGCAGGCTACGCGCGGGGATAACGCCGAACTTATATTAACAGGATAGCTTAAAAAAGAAGAGGAGGGAAGGAAGAGGGAAGATAATCGGGAAAGGATTTTCTATTAAAAGAGCTCCTATAACCGGGCGGCTATAAAGGAAGGTAGGTGCGATTATTATTCCGGTGCCTATAGTAAGGCAGTCAGGGATAAACAAAGCGGCGGCGTAGGAGAACCGTACCCTACCCAGGGGCGTATAGGATAAAGGGGACCAGGTAAGGGAGGAACATAATAAAGACGGCTATATAACAGGGCCAGGAGGCCGCCTAGCTACTGGGGCGGTAACGCACTGCCCTAATATAGGCAAATTACGAACCCGATAGCAGATACCCCGTTAGCCACTATACCGGAGGGAAGATCCGGAACACGCACCGAGTTAATATATAACCGTATAGCGTTATTATAGCTGTCGCCCTAGGGGCACTTAAACTATATTGCACGAGGGGAGGGGTTTGTATCCTAACCGGTTTTCCCCCCTCCTAAAGCAGAGAAGGACTATCGCCTAGAAGGCTAGCCTATATAATTAGGTAAAAACAGCGTAATATATAATAATATTAATAAGAATAATAATAATATTAACGTCTTTAATATTAAGGATATAGGCTAGCTACCCACCTATTAACGCTAGGACTATAGTATTAATATAAAGGAGGGGAAAACACTATTATTTAGGCCTATCTACCCACTCGCGATATAAGAACTCGAAGTACTCCTATAATATATTAAGGATATGCTTATAAAGGGTTACATTAGACTATCCAGTAATCTGGTAAGAGCCCCTATCCTGTTTATCCGGAAGAAGGGTAGGAAGCTATGGCTCCATGTTAATTACCGCGGGCTTAATAAGGTAACGGTTAAGGACCCTACTCTACTCCTACTAATTCACGAGATCCTAGATAGGCTATTTACCGTTAATTATTATACTAAGCTAGACCTTAAGAATAGCTATTCCCGGCTCTATATCCGGGGAGGACATAAATAGAAGACGGCTTTTCGGACGAAATATAGGCACTTTAAATACCTTATAATACTATTTAGACTTATAAACACCCTGGTAAGCTTTTAACGATATATTAACTAGGCCCTAGCCTGTTTTATAGACACTATCTATATAATATACCTTAACGATATTCTGATTAATAGTCGGGACCTAGACGAGTACCGGGTATACGTATATTAGGTCCTATAATAGCTACATGACTAGTCCCTTTTAGCTTAACCCGAGAAATATAAGTTTAAGACCCGTGAGGTCGAATTCCTAGCGTTTATTTATAGTCTTAAGGGGGTCTATATGGACCCATACGTGTTAAGGCTATCCGTGATTAGGAAGAGCTAAATACCGTTAAGAAGATTTAAGTTTTTACCGGTTTTACCGGGTTTTATAGGAGATTTATTAAAAACTACTTAAAGGTGGCTATACCGTTAATAGATCTAACTAAGAGGGGGAACCCCGGGATTATCGTTTTTAGACTAAAGGCTAAGGCAGTATTTACCGAAATAAAGAGGCTTTTCGTCAAGGCACCCGTCCTTTAGCACTTTAACCCTATATTACCTATAGGTATTAAGCCCGACGCGTTAGCGTTTATAATCGGCGTACTTATTAGCTAGGTTGAAGATAGAATATAGCGCCCTATTATATTTATATCCCGGAAACTATATAGACCCGAACTTAATTATAATACGCCTAATTCGGAGCTAATAGCGATTATTAAATCATTCTATACTTACAGCTATTATATAGCTTATAGCTAGAGTCCCGTGTTAGTCCTTACGATACTTAATAGACAAGCTAAAGTTAAAGGCGTAGTATATATATTAGCTCGAAGAGATTATAGCCTACGATTTTATAATTAAGTACCGGCTAGGCTTATTAAACCTAGCTAATAGCCTTTTACGGAAGCTATAGTATATCCCGAATAACTCCGAAGTTACCTCCAAATATACTAAGGCCGCTGAAGCGTCTTTAAGAAAGTTTATCCGAGGATTAATTACCCTAGGAGCGGTCGCTAATCCCGACTCGCCTATATTATATAAAGAAATAGTCGAGGCTTAGGCTAAAGACTCGTTTTATATAAACTAGTAAGAAGCTAATAATAACCGGTATAAGGCTAGTCCCTAGTTATAAAATAAGTAAGGTATTTTATCTTTTTAAGGGAAGGTTTTCGTACCCGACTATTCCGGTTTAGGCAGGAAAGTTCTATAAGTATTCTATAATAGTCTAATAGCTAGTTACTATAGGATTACAAGGACCGTTTAATAGATCTCTGGCTATTACTTTTAGAATTATATATCTAAGGATATTCAGGAGTTTATCCCTACCTATCTAGTGTACTAGTATACTACGTCTAGGTATTATAAGCTATATAGTAAGCTAGTAAGTCTTCCTATTCCCGAATGTCTATTTTTAGAGATTTCGATTAATTTTATTATTAGTCTACCGCCTATAACGGGGGCAGGCTATAAGAAGGACATAATTTTATTCATGGTCTACCGTCTAACTAAGTATATAATATATTATAAGAGGCATCAAGAGGACTTGTTAATTCGTGTTATAAGGCTCTGGGTTTCCTACTAGTGCTTAGTATAAGCTTATTGTATAAGCTATGGAGGCCTCTCGTGAAGAGGTTCTAAAGGCTTACGTGTTAACTACTAGGTAGGATCGTGTTTAGAGAAGGCTTATCGTGTATTTGGGATATAAAAGCTAGCTTAGAGTATATAGAGGGGGTGGTAGCCTTTATAGTAAGGCTACCTAGTTTACGAAGGTCCCTTAGTTCTTTAAAGAGGAGATTACTTAACTAATACCTTCCTATTAGGTAGCATCCAGAGGTCTATAAGTAAAGAACCTCTATGGCTATATCTTCTTAAAAGAACTTAACGAATAATCTTAGTATAGTACCCCCTCCTTTAGTCAATTAGTAGGCCTCCTTTTATAGTCTTATAATAGCTTCCTTTACTCCTTACTTAAATCCTATAATATGTTATTCGTTCTCCCCTTCTATACGGGTATAACGATCATTAGAAGCTATTAGCAGACTTCGATTAAGTACCTCGGCCTTTTAATAGTTATCCTCTTAGTAGGATCCTTCCTTTAATTACGATATAAGTCCCTGATATTGTCCTCCACCTAGTCCTCTACCAGAACCAGAGAGATCTGGCCTTAGTAACCCTCTCTTAGATATAAGGGAATCTAATAATAGCGCCGTTATTATAGCCTCTTATCCTTTACCCCTAATAGATAGCCCCTAGTGTTACGGGTTAACTCCGTGGAGGTGACGAGGTAAAGCACCGGATCTTCCGACGAATTATATCGTGTTTGTGGTAGGTCGCCGCGATATTATATTTAGGTCGTAAGCGCCTATATAGATTTCTCCCTTTCCTCCTTTTCTCCTTATCTTTAGATAATTTAATTATTCGGCCTTACCTTATAAATAACTTATAACCAGCTGCTTATATATCTAAAGCCTAGCGAAACCTATACGCTACGCTAATAAAGATAGACTACTACTTTAATCCACCTCCTAGCGCTCTATCACGCCTAGCGGGCGAGTCGCCTAAGGCTATAGAGTGGAGGAGGGAGATTATTAACCCTCTATAGACTCAGGTTATAACTTTAACTACCTAGATCTAAGAATAATAGAATACTATTAATTAGCTACTATAAGCGATATAAAACTAATTATATATAGCTACGCCTTATCTCGCTATAGTATCAGAAAAGGCTATATAAGGCTTTTAACCGTCTACCCCGACGCCCACGCCTAATCTAACGCCCGCTTCGAACCTGCAGACTAAGGCACTACCGTTACTATAGAAGTCTAATAGTAAACGCTTAGAGTACGCGAGCTAGTTATCCGAGATTCACGAAAAGCTCCTACTCGATTAATATCTTTTTTAGAGCCCCGGTAAGAAGTGGTACTTTATTAACGCCCATCTTTATAAAGCCCCCTGCCGCTTCGTCGCCTCCTTTTAGGCTATAAGCGGAACCGATAGTTAATATAACCCCGAAGACTTCCTTAATTACCTTAACTGTATATATAAAGACGTTAATAAATAACCTTATATAGCTAACGCCTTATTAACGCTATAATAGCGCGAAGACTAAGTGTTCGGAAATTTCGTGCCTGGTTTCAAATAATAACTCCTTATCGCCGGCGGAGGTTAATAAGATAGTACCATAAAGATTATATTCCTAGAGGGATCGCCTAGTAATCGCCTTTATGCTACGCTTATTACCACGAAACTCCTAAATAAATACCACGTTTCGGTAATAAAGGTTTAGAGTATCGCTTAGAGACTTAAAGCTCTTGCTATAAGGCCACGGTTTAGCTAAGCACCCTATAATAGTAATAATAATAACCACGCTCACGACTATAACGGCGATATAAAGATATAAGGAGTTAATCGAATATAGACTAAGAGAAAAAAGATAAGAGAGTGCTATAACTATAAAAAGAAAGGATGCCTTACTAGGAAATACCGCTTAAAGAATAAAGTCGTTGAAGATTAGAAAAAGAGCCGTATAGCTAAGGTCTGGGCGGCCATGGATAGTAAGGGACCTATATAAAAGTCACGGATAATAATAAAGACTTAGAAAAAGAATGGGTTTAGTACGAAAACGGATATTAGAGCCTACTATAAAGGAATAAAGGGATTAAAAAAAGTTTATATTATAATCGCGTAGTAATTATTTAGCTCTTATACAAGCGCGGATAAATAAGAAGTTAATTACTGCTTTTATAGATACTAAATATAATCATTACGTAGCTATAAATAAACGTCTCGTAAAGTCCCTCCGCCTCCTATTAGTCGATAAGACTAGAAGACCCCTCTTAGGGTTCTCCGATACTATAGGGTCTACTAGGAGCTTAGGTATCGCCGTATACGATCTTAAGATCGGTAGATATATATAACGACTATTCGCCTATATAATACTAGGATTAGATTATAACGTGTTCCTAGGGAAACCCTAGATAGAATATAATAATATTACATATTACACCAAAAGATATCACCTTTATTATAAAGTAGTTTAGATAGATATCCGATTATAAGGTAAAGCAGAGCCCGATAATATTAAAGTAATTCATAGAGCTTAAGTAATAACTGGATCGGTATTCGCCGGTATTATATACCGGTTACGAAAGAAATAATAGTTTGGAAACGAAAAACTCGTGCTTTACGCGATTAGTATTAAAGATATCGATAAAGCCCTCCGTGGTAAGTCTCCGGTTAACCCTTAAAAGTATATCCCGGAGGGGATCCTATAATAATTCCCCGACTTATTCTTAGACTTATAAATAAACCGCCTTCCTCCTTACTAGCCCGGAGTTAACTATAAGGTAAACCTTATACGAAGGCCTAATAGTAAGGAACCAGAATAACCCTAGGGCCCTCTCTATAATATATCTAAAAAAGAACTACTAGTCCTATAAAAGACCCTTACCGACCTAATTAATAAAGGGGTTATATAAGCTAGTAGCTCTGCCGCCGGAGCTCTAGTTCTATTCGTGAAGAAGCTAGGAGGCGGACTACGCTTTTATTATAATTACCGCGCTCTAAACGCGATTATATAAAAAGACCGCTACCCTCTCCTACTAATCACTAAGATACTCCGGAACCTAGAATAAGCTAAGTGGTTTATAAAACTCGATATAGTTACCGCTTTTTATAAAATCCGAATAGCCGCCGGCTATAAAGCGAAAACCGTATTCCAAACCCGATTCGGCTCATTCGAGTAGTTAGTATACCCTTTCGGACTAAGTAGCGCCCCCGCGTCCTTTTAATAATATATTAATAAAACGCTTTAGCATTACCTTAACGATTTTATTACCTCTTATATCGATTATATCCTAATCTACTTAACTAGATCCCTCCGCGACTATTAAAAAGGTTAAACTAATACTATAATCTCTAAGCAATATAGGGTTAACGCTTAACCCGGCGAAATACGAGTTTAGCGTAAAGACTATAAAGTACTTAGGCTCTATAATTACCGCCGGTTAAGGTGTTTTGTGTAACTCTAATAAACTAAAAGCGATCCGAGAATAAGAAGCCCCGACCTCGGTAAAGGGAGTCCGAAGCTTCCTAGGCTTTATAAACTATTATTATATACTCGTGGAAAACTTCGCTTATATTATAGCGGCCCTAATAAGACTAAGGAAAAAAGACCGGGCATTTTCCTAGGGTCCCGATAAATAAGCGGCTTTTAAAGAGGTTAAAAAGAAGTTCTAGGAGGAACCGATTTTACGATAATAGGTCTCAAGTAATAAGACCTTTATACAAAGCGCCTACTCGGGATTTGTATTAGGAGGCGCCTTAACTTAAAAAGACGAATAAGGACGTTATTATATAGTCGCCTACTACTTGCGACGACTTATAGGAGCCGAGTATAATTACCCTATTCATAATAAGGAGGTACTAGCGATTAGAAGCTATATAACGCACTAAAAAGCTAAGCTCCTAAGTTATAGTCGCTTTACGATCCTATCTGACTATAAGGCTTTATAATACTTTATAATAAAGAAGATACTTAATAAAAGATAAAGCCGATTGGCCGGCGAGCTAGCCTAATTCGACTTTATATTAGGATACTATAAAGGTACCGATAACTATATTACTAATACTCTCTCGCGAAAAGAATAAAATAAACTAAAGGACTTCTTAGATAAACAGGAATAGGTATAGTATATATAGTTATTCCTAAAGACTATAATCCCTATAATAATCCTTCTCCTTCGCAAGAACCTATAAGTATTTAAAGCTTACGATAAGCTATAAAGGCTTTAGGATGCTATAGTAAAGGAGGATAAATGGTACTGCCTAGTTACCTAAGCCGTATCCGGAGGCGATTAATAGTTTTCCCCCTTATTAGGTCTCTAAGTTTAGATTACCGAATATAGGATCACCTTATAAAGGCTATTAATATTCTAAGACCGCCTATAGGTACCGGGAGCTTAAGAAAGGAGCAGGCTATCAATATAAGTAATTTAGTCTATACACGACTCTACGATTAAAGGCTACCTAGGGTAAGAGAATATAATCGCTTTTATAGCGAGACGCTTCTTCTAGCCGGGGATAAATAGAGATATACAGAGGTTTATACGGAACTATAATATCTATAACTAAAGTTACGCGGAGAGGAATACTAGATAAGGACTCTTAAACCATTTCTAATCCCTAAACGAATAAAGGGCGACCTATTAATAGAGTTTATAACGCATTTACGCCCGCTACAAAGAAAAAGTATAGGTACCTATAGGTTATAACTAATCGGCTAATAAAGGCTATTACCCTTAAAGCGATAGACTCTATAAAAGCGGAACCCTACGCTAAACGGTTCCTATACTATTATTTTTAGTTCCACGGTATACCTTATTCGATTATAAGCGATAAAGGTTCTAACTAGATAAGTCGCTTTTAGCGATACTTGTATAACTTAGCTAGGATTAAATAACGATTAACTATAGCCTACCACCCTTAGACCGATAGCGCTATTAAGCGACAGAATTAAGAGGTATAGGCGTACCTTAAAGCCTTTATTTATTACGCCTAAGACGATTAAGATAAGCCATTACCCGTAGCCTAACTAGCGTTAAATAACTATAAGAGCTTAACTATAAAGATAAGCCCGTTTTTCCTAGAACACGGATACTATATTAACCCGATCTAGATCTACGAAGAATTAAGTAGCGAGGCTTAGGAGTTCGTAGCCTATAACTTACTCCGGCGCCTCTAAAAAGCTATAGAGTTCGCCTAAACCGCGATAATAGCTATATAACTATAATAAAAAGAATTTACGAATAAGCGTTATATCCTCGCTAAACGGTTCCGAGAAAGTGACCTTATATAGCTTTTACTCGCGAACTACTATACCCCGCAACTATTATATTATTTAAGCTAGCTATATTAGAAATATAGAGTAACTAAGGTTATTAACCCGTATATAGAGTATAGTAGAACTAAACGTACCTTATAACGTATACCCGAGGTTCTATATAAACCTTATATAATATATAAACGAGGACCCGCTCCCTGGTTAAGTTCTATACGACCCTTAACCTAGCCCGATTCGCGATGGCTTAAAAGAAGACGAGTAGATAGTAAAAGAGATCCTATATACTAGGAATGGGAAGGTGGGTAAAGGTATAATAAAAGAGGCGTTAGTAAAGTAGGAAGGATACGCCCAGATATCCTGGGAACTGACGGAGTCCCTTTAAGAACTAAGTGCCCTGGATCGCTACGGAAAAGAGTATAGCCTGATTAAAACTAATAATAGACCCCGCGAGTATTACGAAAAGAAGAAGAGTTATAGAAAAGGCAGTAAATGATAAATAAAGGTTATAATAACGGTAAAGCCGCCTAGATTAATTAAATTAGGACGGATAAGCCCTATCCCTAGCTACCGAGTTTAAGTATTAAGGTTAATATTATTACGATTATCCTCGCGACTATTAATACTTTTATAGATAATAGGAGATAGCGTTAACGGTATAACCTCGGCCTATCTATCTTTTTTCTTTCCCTTAAAGGACTTAAGATCCTTTACCTTAACCGTTATAACCCCTACGATATTCTTAACCACCTATATAAACCGGTTAAACTGGTATAAGCCTTCTACCCCTATAAAAGTAATTATTACGCTAGGGATAAGCGTAATAATAGTAAGAGGGGCCGCGATAAGTATAGATCCACCTACTATAATATAGGAGTCCCCGCGGGGGGGGGGGGGGGGGGGGGGGGGAGGTGGTAATATATACCGATAAGTAAGGCTTACCGGCTCCTAGGTCGATAGGCGTTAAGATAAACTCGTCCTCCTACGAAATACTAAAAGGCTTTTTTAAGACGCCTAACGCCTTCTAGAAGGCTAAATAAGCTGCCGTAAGCGCCTTTATCGCTTTAGGGCTATAAAAGGGGTCGTCGTTAACTACCTTTACTGCCTCTAGGAATATTACCGATAGACTAGCTATCCTAGGCGGAGGAGGAAGGTATTTATAACCGCCCTTTAAGTAGTTACAGTATTTAGGATCGGCTATCCTCGCTCTGGGTACTAATTAGTCGCCGTAGCGCCGCCTATCCTGGCTATTAGTAACTACTTTTATATAAGTATAGTAGAAGACCTTATAAGTCTTTTTAAGAGGATATTTTATTCCACGAACGCGCTTTACGGGGCTCTTAGCCACTATAGAAGCATCGCCCACGGAACGCTTACCCTTAGCTATAGCGGCTTAGGCTAGCTAGGCGCGGCGGTCTATAGCTAAGGCAGGAGTAGTAATCTCCTTACTAGCCGGGGCGGGAGTAGGTGCCTCCTCACCGGTATTATTATTATTATCATTATTAGCCCCCTATATTATATATATAAGTTAGTAAATATTGCGTAAGGCTTATAAAAAGAATAAGTAGACGTACCTTAGGGGCCGGAGATAATCCCAGAAACGTAAATATCTTCGAGAGGGGGGGATAAGAGGTTAGAATAATAAAGCGGTGTGCGAAGGAGTTATAGGCGATAAAAAACGTATTACGGATAGTAATAGATATTATTAAAGAAAAGAACGAAAAAAAGAACTATAGAGGTAACGGCGAAGTCGGTATTATCGGTATAAATAAGTTATATAGTCAGGGAAAGTATGCTATAAGGGTTCCTTATATAGAAGGAACGACCCCACGACCCGCCTATAAATAGTAATAATATCCTTATATAGACTATTAATTAATCGTATAACTAGAAAGATGGCTCGCCTTAAGTACTCTTTAATAAATAAAAGGGTTATTTAGGATAAAAGAGCTAGTAGAGGCCGTTATTTAATTCATAAAGAGGCGTTATTTAATTGAATAACGACGCTTTACTAACCCATACTAAAAACCGACGGCTTACCGAGGGGAGGAGGGGGGTACTATGATAGGTTAACCCTATAGAGGTGACCAGGTAAAGCACCGGATCTTCCGACTAATTATATCATATTTCTAGTAGGTCGCCACGATATTATATTTAGGTTATAAGCGCCTATAGAGATTTCTCCTTTTCCTCCTTTTCTCCTTAGCATTAGATAATTGAATTATTCGGCCTCACCTTATAAACATCTCGTGACTAGCCGCTTATACCTAGGAACCCTAAGTCCCGCTACTATCGCCACTATACCGTCCTCGCACCGGCCCGTGGAACGATTTTAGCCTACGCCTATTTATTATACTTAGGGAGAGTCCTCGAGAACGGCTCGCCCTCTATAAGCTAAGTATTCTAATCTAATATTAAAAAGTCTAAAAGGGAAAGGAAAAGAGACTTCCCTACCCCCGCCTAACTATAAGTCCCGACTATAGGTCCCGCTTAACTATTTAGTCGGGTATTATAACCCTTAGTAGGAGGATACTCCCCCTAAAGAGCTTACCGATAAATACTTAAAAGCTATCCTACTGCGTATCTCCTAGCGGAAAGCTCGAGAATGCTGTAAAAGAAGACTATATTATTTATAATGCGGGGAAGACCTAGAAGACGACTATCTACTACCCGACCGCCAGAGGCGTTACCGTTATTAAGACTCCTTTTTATCGCTATATTAAGGCCGTTTATTATCGCCGCAACGCGAGCGTAATAATTAGGCTAGAGTTAATTACCCCTAGCTAAAGTGGGATAATAAGTCCTATAATTAGTTCTAGATCTTCGTGGAGGAGCTATAAGAAAGGTTTAATCTGGATTATCGTTACTTTACTACTAAGAGGTAAAAGGCATAGTATACTAGTAGGTGTCTGCTACCCTTAATAAAGTCCAGGTAGCATACCTACTAGCATTAAGTCTATAACCCTATAAAAGGGAGGAAGCCCGCTTAATAAGTCGATATTCGTAATTTCCTCGCTAACTAGCTAGTAGACCACGATACTCGTAAGATATCTATCACGGAATAGCTCTTTTTAGATTAGACTATATAACGCCTTAACTAGTCCTATAGCCAGTTCCTTAATTAACTAGACTCTTTATTTAACGAAGTCTTTTTAGAGTTCCCCGATAAGTAGCGTATATAGCTTATTCTTATAAAGCTATAAAAGCCGCTCCGTGATTAGGTTACTCTTAGTGGCCTCCCCCGGGACTATAAGTGTCCAAATATCTTAGCTTATTAAGCCGAAGTTAATTTATCCCGATTCATAAAGGTCGACTTACCCACCTCTAACCGCCCCTTAGCCTATCATCTAGCTTTCCTTTAAGGCCTAGCTACTAATAGCGGCTCGCGATCACTTTAGCCCTTTACCTCTAACCCCGCCGCCTTATCCTCCTCAACCCTATCTGCCTTTACTTCTACTCCGCCTTCTTCTAATAGTTCTCTTACTATCCCGTTTATACAGGGTTAGTCCTAAGACTCTGCTAAACGTTAGCCCCTCTTAGAAGTTAAATATTACTATCATTATTAATTTAGTTATTATAAGTCTATATATCCTAAGTTAGCTAACTTATCTTCTACTAACACCTCTAGTTCTAACACGCCCGGTAATACTGATTATTAACCGTATAACACTTATACTCTGCCTACCCGCTATATACCCCCGCCTTAGTCTAATCCTAATAAATGGCCCGTTAATCTAAAGAAATAAGTTATAGGATAGGTTTAAGCTAATAATCCACTAATAGCCCCCTAGGATTAGTCCCTACCTAGCTCGCCGTCCTTAGAAACTAGGACCCTTAAGACTAACCTCCTAATACAGCTAGGTGGTAGTTAGAAATAATACCTTACGTTTATGGATTATAAAGCCAGTGTTAACGTTATTAACCGCCACGCCCTTCCTCTAGGTATTAACCTAACTAGCCCCCTAGAATATTTAAATTAAGGGCTTTCCGAAGTCGAAAAAGACACCTATAGTTTTATTACGTTATTTATAAAGGCCACCGATAATTAGGGCCGTACTCGTATATATCGCACTTTATTTTGTATTATCGACCTTACTAAAGGTTCCTAAGTTCTTTTAGGCATCCCCTGGTTAACTACCTATGACCCGTATATCGATTAGGCCGACCGCCTTTAGAATTTTCGTATCGATAAAGAAGACTTTGGATTAGCTACTAGTAAGAGAGGGATAGTCTAAAGCCGTAAATAAATTAAAAAAGAAAGGAAATACGCCCGTGTAATTATCCGATTAGTTAATTTAGGAGTGGTCTAAGCCACGGGAGATACCCTTTATATGTGTCGTATCGTAGTTCCTGGTTCTAAGTAAGTTATTTATTCCGATTTAGTTGCGCCTAAAGCTCCTATCCTTTTAGAGGATATTACCTTTATACCTAATAACCTTCTAAAATCGCCTAAGTCCTATCTGCCCGAATAATATCGAGACTTTATAGATGTTTTTAATATCGTTAAGACTAGTCGCATCCCGCCGTATTATAGGTAGGACCACGCTATTAAATTAGAAGACGGTTAGACTTTACCCTTTAGTCCTATCTATACACTAGCTAAGGAAGAGTTAGAGACTTTATAATAGTATATTAAAGACGCCTTAGCTAAAGGTTAGATTCGATACTCTATTAGTCCTGCTAGTGCCCCTGTACTCTTTATTCTAAAGAACGGATGTAAGCTTTATCTTTATATCGACTATAAAGGACTTAATAAGATTACTTATAAGGATCGTACCCCTCTCCCCTTAATTTATAAGATTCTAGATCGCTTATCTAAAGTGAAGGTCTATGCTAAGTTAGATTTAAAAGATACCTATTATAGGCTATATATAAAAGAAGGGGATAAGTGGAAAAGTGCATTTCGTACTAAGTATAATCACTTTAAGTATTTAGTTATGCCTTTTAGACTTTATAATACCCCTACTAGATTTTAACGATATATTAATAAGACACTATATAGTCTTATAAATACTATTTATATTATTTATTTAGATAATATTTTAATTTATAGTTTAGATAAGGATACCTACTATAAGCGGCTAGTCATAGGTTAATCGCACTAAGTAAGGCCGAATAATTGTATTACCTAGAATTAAGGAAAGGAAAGGAAAAGGTCTATAGAAAGGCGCGGGATTTACTAGGTTTATACGAATCTACGGTAAGGGCAGCGCGAGGTCTAAGCGTCGGGCCTACGCGCTGATTAGCGGTTCCGGCCTTATACTAGAACTATACGTTCGAGGGGTTAACTTATAATATTACCCCCCCCCCCCCCCTCTTCTTAGGTCGCGAATAACTAGGCGCTGGTTCCCTTTTATCTATAATAAAAGGAAAGTCCGTAGACTTTAGTTAAGGAAAAGATATCACAGAAAGGCTCGATAGCTTAGTATCGTGGAGTGATCGCAGTATATTCGTTAACTAGGCGCTGACTTTAAATTAAGACTTTAACTTAAGGGATTAAACTGATCCCTTAACGTACGTATAGAGATAGGTTCGGATCGGTGGTCCGTGCGCGGCTATCGGTCCGACTATATGCCGATAGGTCTGCGATTATCTTATTACACTGCCCCCCCCCCTGATAAGTCTAGTCCCGCAGACTTATATTATCGTGATGCCTCTAATTACGCGTTTATCGCGATTAATTATCTCTATCTGGTTCTACGCGAGCCCTTATTAGAAACCCGTAGGGAAAAAGAGTGGCCGCTCCTTTTATTTACCTTTTTAGTGTTCTATCGCCGACTATATACCTCGTGATTTATCCGAATATTACTATAGAAACTCCGTGATGCTTATTATTATTACCTATAGTTATCTGACTTTTCACGGATAATATGCCTAGCCTTAGGTAACCGTTTAGCAGCGAGTATATAGTTCCTTATATAATTTCCCTCGTAGCTCCTACTTTTCTTCCTATAACTATCTTCTATTATTATAATCGCCGACTATTCGCCGATTATTAGTTTGCCTATCTTAATTCTATTATTATTAATAACATTAATATTATCACGCCGACTAATCGCTATTATATCGTTAGTTAATTTATAAGTTACTATAGCTCTTCGTAAGCTATAATATAATACCGATAATAGGTAGGAATCGGTTATTCAGGATAAGGCTCCCTATTTATTTTATATTTCTTAGCTAGATTTATATATTAGTATTAATTATTTCGATAAGGCTAGTGATAGTATAGGGGCTAGTCGCTATATCGCCTATACCCGGGGTTATTAGTAATACGTCGTTATAGGTTCGCCGACTCTTTAGTGTTTTTCTATACTAATTAGTTATTAGATCCCCGATTTTATACTAGGTGCTGCTTAGTTACTATAAAATAATAGTAAGCGTATTTATATAATAGATAATAATTTAACGCCGATAGCCCGGTATTACTCTTATAAGCGTATCTTTAAGGCCTATAAATAGTTCCGCGTGGTTATAGACCGCGGTAAAAAAAAGCTTACCGCTAAGGATATAAGTTTAATCGCTAACCGCTTAGCTACCTATTCCTAACGATTAGTAGTCTTAAATACTGGTTCTAGATAAAATCTCGTCCTTACGCTCTATAATAACGGTTAACTTTATACACCGTCTTAGTCGTATTAATAACGCCGAAGTATCGGCGTTATTAGATTAAACCCGCCCGCCTCGCGAGGGTAACCTCCGCGACGTTAAGTCGCTTATTTCTTTTATTAAGGACTTAGCGATAAACGGTTACCGCCTATTTAATTATAAGGATCGCCTTCGAGGCCTTAAGGCGTTTCCGTCTTTAGATAGGCTCGCTAACCTCTTAGCGGCCGTTAATAATCCCCGACGCCCTGCTCTGGCTTATTATTTTACCGGTCGCTTAGCGGCTACTCGTTATAGTTATGCCTCCGTTAATAGTAATAATAATCCTTTTAGCGATAGTTCTAATAAGGCTATTAAACCTATTCCTTATCCTGTTACGGCTCGCCCCCGCTATCCTACTTATTATCGGGCTTCCGCTGCCTTATCGGCCACTAACGCCCCGGCTCCTACTAGTAATACCGCGTACACGCTACTAGCGTTTACCTTATCGGATAAGGACGATATCCCTTATCGGCGTATTCGCACGCCTTACCGTCGTGCCCCCGCCGCCTAGCCGGCCCCTGCTAATAACGATGATATCGTAGCCGCCGCTATTAGTGATAAGACCGACTTTTTCGGTTTTAGTAACTAAAATTTTTTTATTCGCTAAGCCACCGCCGGTAATAATCGCCTAAAATAGCATTAAACTTTATACGGATAGTTTTATAATTTTAGGATTAGTTAGGGCTTAACCCTATTTTATTTAGTTATTATTAAGGAAAAAGGTTATTATAACCTATAATTAAGTTCTTATTTTTATATCTAATAACCCTTCGGCGCCTTATACTATCTCGTAGTTATCTTACTTTTTATATATATACTTTTTATGCTTTTAGTACCTTTTCCGGATCCCTAGAGCGTTTTCTAGGTAGTCCTTTAGTTCTTAGGTATTATATTCTACCGGCTAGCCTGCCTACTTTATAAGATAAAACGTTTTCCCTTATTTTTCTTTATAACTAATAATATCTTTTACCTCCTATTTATCTTACTCCTTTTCTAGGAGCGGGAGATCCTTTACTAATAACTCTACGGCTACTTAGTCTTTCCACGGCTTTAATAAGGATACCGGGAATATATCGTGTATCCTCGTATACTATATAGGAAAGCGAACCCTATACGCCTACTCGCCGATCCTTTTAGTTACTTATACCCGAATATATCGCGATGCTAGTTTTAACCTTTACCGGAATCGGAAGTTCTTTATAGATAGTTTAATAATATCGCCTACCTTATACTACTATGGTTAGTAGCGCTTATTATAGTACCGAGCCTAGTACTCCGTGGCACGCGCCTAATATTCGTGGACCTTTCGCCGAACTTCCGCTAGCTTCTTAATACGTTCTCGGACGCCCTATACCCGGGTATTATCCCTGGGTCGAATATATTCTACTATACATAGATAATACCCGTATAACGCTTTATATAGCGAGATACTAAGCGAGGAGTGCTCGCTGTTATTATAGGCGAACCCAGCTTCTAATAACTAAATAGGCCACTATATTATCGCGTTACTAGCGATTATTCGTAAATACTTAATTAGGAACTAATATATTCGTTCTATCTAATTATTAGTTTATAGGTAGTATACGGTAAATAGTCGCTAAGCGTTCGCCCGCTTATAGCAAAACTCTATCTAAAACTAACTAATAAATAGCTTATCCCGGTCTATTATTATACCCTTTAGGCTACTAAATCGGTACTTAATTTCCCTATATAGTAGCGCCGCTAGCTAGGGTGCTATTAGGTCCTTCCGCGTAGGAATAAATAGAGCGTACTTTATATACTAGTCGACGATTACTAGGATAGCGTTATACGTTTACCCGTCTACCCTTTTTATAGGCGGTAGACCCGTGATAAAATCTATACTAATCTCTTAGAACGGATGCGTGGGTAACGGTAGCGTCTATAGCTAACTGTACGGCTTATATCGCGGTACCTATACCCCTTAACACGCCGAATATACGGCGATATAATCGCGAACGTCCGCCACTAAGTCCACCTAGTAGAACTTTCTTAAAATCAGCTTAAGTATCTTATTCGCTCCTATATACCCGGCTCTAGGGTTATTATAATACTATTATAGGACCTCTGCCCTTAGGGCGCCCTATATAGGTAGTACTAACCGTCCCTTAAATAGTAGTATATCCTTATCTCCGAGAAAGTACCCCGCTCTGTTTCCGGTCCCTTAACGAATATTCTTAATTAAGGATATATAACCCGGGTTAGTAGTCTATAGCACTTTAACTAAATCTTTTAGTTCCTCGCTAATAGTATACTAACTTACTGTTTTATTCCTGGCTAGCTCTCGGGCTATAGAATATAGGATATACTAATTCGGTATTATAGTAACCCTAGCCTTATTAGCCTTAGGCGTTAATAATATCTTATCGGCGACCCTTTACTAGGTAGTCGCCCTATACCCTATATCTTATATTTAGGAGCGGGTAATAGTAGCGATAATAACACGCCGGGTACCGTTAATAGGATATAGGGGTTATAGCCCTTTTCCGTCCTTATATTCTTTTAAGCTAGGCAGGGCCCCCTCCTATAAAGTCTATGCCCGCTTACGTTTACTAGGCCTATATTCGGGTAGCGTTACCCGAGCGGCTTAAACGTATACGATCTTTACCGCGTTATTTATTAGGGTAAGATAAATACTCGTGATCCGTTAGCGAACGCTTATTAGGAGGTCGCTAACTAGTCGTAATCTTTATAATAAGGTAGGAAGCACGTTATTATACGGCGTTTTATCCACTATATAATCCAGCCATCTTAACAGGCCGTTTACCGGGTTCGTCTTACCCGGGCGGTATTAAACCTCGAAGTTAAATAACGATAATCGGTATACCTATCTAGTAAGCCTTCCGCGAAGGTCCCGCGCCGGCGCGTTTAGCACGCCCTTAAGCGCCTAATAGTCCGTTAGCACCGTGAACGCCTATCCCGTGCCTTTAAGATAGTAGCGCTAATACTTAAGGCTCTTTACTATAGCTAATAGCTCCTGCTATCCTATATCCTATTATTACTCCGTTTCGGAAAGCTTCCGTGAGAAGTAGGCGATTAGTCGCTATTTAGTCTTATACTTTTAACTTAGGATCCCGGAAATAGCCTTATTTAAGGCGTCCGTCTTAACCCTTATATCTAGTATTAGGTTCTAGTGCCGTAGAATAATCGCCGACCCGAAAGCGACTTTTAGTAATTCGAATACCCGTTTAGCGTTATCCGGGAACTTAAAAGGTCCTTTTTTTTTTACCCGCCTAACTACCTTTTAATAGCGTAGTTAATAGCGTGGTGACTTTAGAGTATCCCTTAATAAACCTCTTATAGAAATTAGTAAAACCGAGGAAAACTTAGATATCACGAAATAACCCGGGCGCCGGCTACTCGGTGACTATATATATACGTTCCGGGTTTATCATAATACCCTCGCGGGTTACTACGAACCCTAGGAAATCTACTTGGTTATAGTAAAATTCGTACTTTAATAGTTTCGCGTATAGCTAGGCCCTATAAAGCCGATCTAAAACCTTTTTTAGGTCCTTTATATACTATTCCCTTAACGTGGAATATATAAGGATATTATCTAGGTAAGCGATATAATATATATCTAGTAAACCGGCGAGCGCTTAGTGAATATACGCCTAGAAGGTAGCCGGAGTATTCGTTAGCCCGAATAGTATAACCGTGTACTTATAGTAGCCGTATCGCGTTCTAAACGCTATCTTCTAGCGGTCCTCTTTCTTAATCCGGATCCTATAATAGGTATCTTAGATATCCACCTTAGAAAAGTACTTTACCCCGGCGAGCCTATTTAATAGCTCGCCGATTAGGGGTAGGGGGTACCTATTCTTAATCGTTATAGCGTTTAACCCTTAATAATCGATATAGAGTTATAAGCTGCCGTCCTTTTTAGGTATAAATAGTATTAACGACCCTATAGGGCTTATTAACTATTAAATACGACCGCTTATTATCCCTTCGGCGATATACTTTTTTAGCTCCTCTAACTAGGCTCGAGATAGGGGATATAACGGCCTGAATAGCGGTTCCTTCCTGTTTTATAAGTTAATCGTGTATTCGGCGTCCTTTAATAAGGGTAGCTCCTTTATAGCCTGCTCCGAAAATATATCCTAATAGTTAGCGATTTCCGGCGGTAGTTTAATAACTAGTCCGTATATCACCTTACCGTTATCTATAGATAGAATAGTTATATCCGGTATCCCCGGTGCGATAGTAGTAGCGGCAGCGATATATATAACGTACACCTTCGCTCGCTTCTCGATAACCTCGCGAGCCTATAGCTCGGGGTCTATAATTAAGATCGGCCCGTAAATAAATATTCGGCGGGCTATATTAATTATAATACCTTCCTAACCTATACTATCGTTTAAGAGTAATAATTATCCGGTACCCTTAGGTCGATCCGTATATAGGAAGACCCTTTTTAATAGGCGTGGCCGCCCTTTTATATTTAGTAAATAGAAAGCTAAGCCGTACGCTCCGCGAACCCTTACCGGGCTGCCGTTAAAGCCTTCGATCTCCGGAGTCTTAACCTCTAAGAGCGGTTTTAACCCTAGGCATTCTATTAACGCCGGGCTAATAATATCTACCTGCGTATAGGTATCTAAATCCACGCGGAACTTAATCTCCTTTCTATAACGGATTACTATCGCTATAGATCTTATTACCTCGCCTACTATAATCGCTAGCCGGTTATCGGGTATAGGTCCGGCCCCCTTATTACCTACGCCGACTCGTTTCCTAATAAATAGAGTTCTTTAACCCGTATATCGTTATTAAGGTTATTACGCGTAGCGTGTATATTACTAACACGGGCGCGAGCCTTCGCCGCCCTATTATCGGTTATCTGTTATTCTTTATTACTATAATAGTCCTTAGAATAGTGGCCCTTTTTACCGTAGTTATAGCATTTACCCGTAAAGGCCCGCGTACTAGGCTATGCTTATAAAGGCTCTAGGCCCGAGCCCGATACCTTTTAACCCGTTAGGGGCGCCCCCTTCGAGTCCGTCTTACCTGGCTCGGCGGGTATACGCCGACTAGTCGCCGGGGTGCTTACCCGGCTTAAGCGACCGTCCGAACGCTAGAAGTTCGATAGGGTCCTTTTACGACTAGTATCCGATCGCTTACTACTCGCCTTCTTAATAGGGCTTGTATCCTAGAATAGCTACGCCTCTTAAGCTAGCGTTATAGCCTTATCTAGTTTAGTTCTCCGCTTTTATATCTTATCCTTAATACGTAGAGGTAGCCGGCTAAGATAGTTATAGGTATATTCCTTGTTTCCGCTTATCTCCTAGCCTAGTAGTCTATATAGGTTATCCTACTATTCAAATAGCTTTATCGGCGTTATATCGCCGGTTATTCGTAGCTTACGAAGTTCTTTACGGTAATAGTATTATTATATATCCCGGGATAAATACTCTCGCCGAATAAACGCTATAAAGTTATTCTAATTCGGGTTAGTGATTTTCCGGGTATAGTGCCTCTAGGATATCTAGAAGGTATATTCGAGCTTTGTTAACGCCTATTCGATCTGCTATAGTATTAGGGTATTAGGTCGGAACTAGTTCCTAGCCTTAATCGTTACTAACTAATCGTCGATTTCTATAACCGTGGATAACTCTTTAATCAGCTTATAATTATATACCGGCGGTTTTTTATAATCGCGCCGGGGCGCTGGTTATTTAGCGAGCTTTTTTATAATTACTTAATTAATCTTGCTTTGTTATTAGAGATACTACGAAAATATCGTAATTAACGCCTTTTACGTTAACGTTAAGGGGCCGGCGATGGATCGCCGATTAACCTACGAACCATTATCTTTAGGACTAAGCGTAACCGGCGTATCCGTTAACCCCTTGTGTTTATCCGGTCCCTGCTCGGGTACCGTTATTATTAGTTTCGGTATAACGGGCGTTTATTTAGCGTCCGCCTTGTTAGGCCCCCCCGGGGGGGCGCTTGTTCCTTGAGTCCTTCTTAGTGGTATCTTCGGCCTAACTACCTTAAAGGTGTGGAAGTTAAAGAATTATAACGAAAGGAAAGTCCGTAGACTTTAGTTAAGGAAAAGATATTATACAAAGGCTTGATAGCTTAGTATCGCGGAGTAATCGTAGTATATTCGTTAACTAGGCGCTGACTTTAAATCAAGACTTTAACTTAAGGGATTAAACTGGTCCCTTAACGTACGCACAGAGATAGGTTCGGATCGGTGGTCCGTGCGCGGCTATCGGTCCGACTGCATGCCGATGGGTCTGCGATTATCTTGTTATATTATCCTAACGCTATACGAGGGAGGTATATATCCTCCCTTATATTAGGCCGGTTCCCGTCGCGTGTTATTTATAGCGACTTCGCTTATAGCTTGTCGGTGCTCCGCGCTCCGCCGTATACTTACTAGTTATATTAAATAACCCCCGGTTACTCCTTCTCTTTTATTCGTAAACTACTATAATAAATAGCTCTATAGGCTTTTATCGTATTCTATTATTTAATATTATAGTATAAGCGTAGTTTTACCCGGATTTCTATTTATAGTTAGTTTATCCTCTTATAAGCCTATAATATCGTTTTAGTAGTAAGCTCCGTCGCCGGTTCCATGCTAAGAGCCTTATCGTTTTATACTAACTCGCGGCGTAGTTATTCCGTCCTTATAGTTATTTTATTAATTCTATAATTTATATCTTTTCGCTTATCCCTTTAACTATTATATGTTTCTTAATAAGCCCTCGCGTTAAGCCGGCTAGGTAGTAGCTAACTAAGTGCGTTTAGATATCTGCTGCTTAACATAGCGCCCGCTACGCTTATAAGGGCACCGCTAAAGAATAGCTAGTCGCCGGCGATATCGCGCCCCCCCCCCCCGCCTCCGATAATAAGTGATAAGGTTAATCGCTTAAGAGTATAGCTAAGGAGGCCCTCGCCGTTATAGCGAATACCGGTAAGTATCCGGCTAAAAAAAAGGTTCGTGATAAGGCCTAGCACTTCGCCGCGAGGATCCTACTAACTCTCCGGTAGGCTATAACGCTTTCTAAGCGTTAATATAGCTTAGCCTACCCCCCTAGCCGCCCTCGCGACGCCTTTTATTACCCTTATACTAATCGTATAGCCGGCACTAAATAGAAATTTAACTAAACGTGTTATAACTAATCCTGGCCTAGCATAGCCTATAGTAAGCCTAAATACTATAAATATACTATAGGATTCTACCTATACCGCCCCGTATATTCTTTATAATTTATGGATAAAGTTATTACGACTAACCTTCCTAGCTCCCCGCCGCTATTATCTAGTATATATAGCCTATAGCTAAAGCGGGTCACGCTATATATAATAATCCTAATAATAATAATATAAGTATCTCTAAGTCCTCTCCTAGATCGCCTACTAACTCTAGTATAGCTCCGCGAGGCCTTTAAGCTAGCTTCTAGTAACTACTACGCCTCCTTATCTAAGGTAACCCCCGCCCCCGCCGCCGCTAACTGCGCCCCCACCTCCGTTAATAATAGCGAGGGTCTCCGCCGCGAGGTAACGGCCCTCCGCTATAAGGTTCGCTTATAGGGTATAGCGATAACGCGCCTCCTAGAGGGTATCCTCGCCGCCCTCTAAAAGGTAGCGGTCCTATTACCGGTAATAGTAATAATAATAGTAAGTAGGGTTTAGGTAATAATATCGCTAATTAAAGTCCTTTATAAAGGCAATATCTATCTCCTTAGAAACCGGTAAGGGGGCTAATAAATTCCCCCCCTTTAATTAACTTACGATTATAGGTTATACTCCCCTTATATTAGAGTCCCTTTATCTTCGCGTATTCCTTATAGTATAATCTTATAAAGCCTATTATTCTTATCCGCGGGGCCGTATTCCGCTTTGAAATTATCTAACGCTTTAGTGTTTTATACTATATCTAATAGTTCCTAAGTAGACTCCACGTATCCTGCCTAATATACTAATACTTTACATTATGCGCCATAACCGTACTGTTTATTCTATACGTATAGGATACTTTCCACCTCCTCCTCCTTATTACCGTGGAGGGCATCCCTAATCCGTTTAGGTTAGGGGTCGGTCACGACCTACTTAGGAAGGGGGTTATAGCTAGCTCGCTTTAAGATATTAACGTAGAAGCGGGGCTATATTCTTAAGGGCACGTTTAATTCGATAATATAGGAATTAATTACTTTTATTACTCTATACTTTTAGTATAACTAGCTTAGCTTTTTTAACGAGATTTCTCCCCTCCCCCTACGGGGGAGGAGAGAAGATCTCGCCCTTCGGGCGCGGCTGCGATTTTTAGCTGGCTCCCTATACGTTAATTTTAAGTGGGCTCCTAATACGATGGATTATTAAGCGACCGTATAGCCGTAATTAGTTATTCTTATAATTAATTAGGTTATTTTTTATATATAGTGAGTATTTTTAGCTTATAAAAATAAAGGTTATATACTTATAATTATACCTATCATTTTTTTACTACGCTAAATAGTATTTTCTCCGTTATATTTTTTTAGGTTATAATACTTAATATATTAATTAATTATTATTATTCGTAATATTAACTACTAATAATTACCTGCTTATTAATAATATAAAGAATAATATTATTATGGTAGGAAATAAGTATAAGAATAAGTTAAATAGCGTTAAAGAAGTCTTAATACTAACTGCTATTATAGAATAGCTACTTAAAATCTTATATAGTCCGATTCTCTTAAGCGCTTATAAGTAAGGTCCTAATATAATGAATTACTATTCGAATATATCATTACAATTAGTTTTCTGAAATAACTAATTAAAGTATGTATAATATATAGTATATATTATATCAAAATAAAGATCGTATACTAATAAGCTTAATTTTTAATTATAAAGCTACTTAGTATATATATACTTATATATTTGGTTTTATTGTTTTAGATTATAAGACTTTATCAATTAATTAATATTCTTTATCTTTAATATTAGTTCAAAATCATCAATCTCTTATTAATACCTAAAAAGATAATACTATTATTATAAGAAAATAAGTATAGAAAGGAGTTAAATAGTTATAATATAGTCGTAATACTACTAAATTACTACTATAGAATAACTATTCTAAAGCGTATATATACTCCCTATCTACTTACTATACTATATTAATATTAATTAAAAACTAAATACTAATAGATCTATACTTATTCGATTCTATTATTTACTTATGTAAATCTCTAATAATTACTTTATTAGTTTTCTATTCCGTTATTATACTATATTTATACATACCTTAATACTATAAGTAACTTTCTCTATTTTAATATATACTTTGTTTCTATAATACTAACTCTAAGACCTATAAAACTTATATCTACGCTATTATAAAACTAATATATATCTATCTCTATCACTAATCCTATATATATTTCTAATTCTATAAACTTATATTCTTAATAAGAAATTAATCTATTTTTATATAAGTAAGTTTAATAATAACTTTAATTGTTCTAAAGAAGCTTTAATATTATTTACTATTATAAAGTAGCGACTTTAGATTCCGGTTAAGATATAGACTCTAGCCCTGCTATTTATACTATTACTCGTTATATAACTTATTATATACTATCTACCCCTCCCCCGTTTATTCTCTTTTTATATAATAGATATATATATATACTATATTTATATACTCTGTATTTATCTACTATATTATAGTCCTTAGTTTAATTATATACTGATCGCTTTATTATAATCCGATTCTATTACTTATTTATAGAATATATTTCTTATTACTATCTTAGCTTTATATCACTATCAAGTATTTATAATTTATTAGATATTTTTAAACTATTTATACTCTATATATATATATATATATATATATATATATACTATAGATAATTATATACTATAGATAATTATTATTAATATTATAATTCTCTTACGTTCCTATCTTACTATGAGATTTATTACTTTATTTAAATTATATAGTTATTTATAAGAATTTTATAAGAGAATTAGGTAAAGAAATACGTCTTATAATATTTATAGGTAATTTTCTATCTAATATATATTCTTTTATTATATACTAAGTCTTATATTCGCTAATTCTAAAGTATTATATAACTAATATATATAGATTTCTTTATTACTAATCTACCTATACTCTTTATAGTAAAGATACTTATATAGATTATTAAGATTTACTTTATATACTTTACTATATAAATTATTACTCTACTTTTCTTTATTAAAAATATAAAATTAATAGATTATTACTAATATTAATCTACTATTTTACTATATTTCCTTAACACCCTTTTCTTACTTTAATAATATAGAAAGTATTTATCTACCAATATAATTAAGTATTATATATCTATATATTTAGATTATTATTAAAGTATAATATCTAATTATAATTAATAGTAAGATCTTATGAAAGTAAAGTATAAGTCTAATAATAGTTATAAATATAATTAGTTACGAATAGTATTAGTTATAAATAGGATTAAGTACGAATAGGATTAATTACTAATAGATTTAGGTATAAACAGGATTATCACGAATAGGATTATCACGAACAGGATTAGTATAAACAGGATAGTATGGTAATAAGCGTTACGCACGTTCAGGTCGTTATCGGGGAGTAACATTTAATTAGGCGGGTATTCCTATATAAACAGAAGTACCTTTCCGATAAATAAAGATAATTAAAGACTCTTTATTAGGGCAGCAGGTTACTATTATACTATAGACTGCTATTTTACGGGCTAAAAAGGGATATACGTATAGTAAAGGTATATTATCTCTTAGCCGTACTTTACGGGTCTAGGAATAGTGAGTATAAGAAGGCCTAGGCGTAGAGTAATTAGCTATAGATAGCCAGGTAAGGTCTTTTACTTTAAAGCGCTCCGCTAGGAGTCGCCGCTTATTCGCGGTTTCTTTATCCTAATATTACTTCGAGGCTATAACTGCCTACGTAAATTCTATAGCCCCTTATAGGCGGCTTAGTAAATTATAGATAGCGACTTCTTATAGGTATATAAGCGAGGGGTTATAGACCTAGATAGGGTCGATATAGAACCCGTATTCTAAGAAAAAAAGGCTTAGCTGGGTCGTTAAACTTTTCCTGTTATTTAACGATAACTACGCGGCGGGTAATAAGCGACCCTAGTTATCCTAAAAGTAGTATATAAAGGTATAAAGGTAGGCCTAGATATCTTAATTTAGTTTCTAGGGTCCTTTATTAGTTTAGGGGTGCTATACTATATTAAGTCGTTACTTAATCCTTATAAGTTTATAGAAGTGTCGGTAGAACCTATTAGTCTAGTTCGAGCCCTGGTCGCTAACGATTAAAAGGGGTATACTATAAAACCTAAAATAATAGTTTAGGAAGCGTTCTACGTAGCCTTTTACTTCTATCGTCTCTATCGCTTTTAACATTATAGACTTTATTAGCCGGTCCGTGATTACCTATAAGAAGCGGGCCTTAACCTCGCTAATAGGTCGTAGGTCCGTTATAAAGTCTAGTACGAGGTGGCTATAGATTCGCTCCGGTATAGGTAATGGTTTTAATAGTCCGCGTTTTATATTCCGCTATTAATTACTCCCGTTACACGGGTCGTGGTTATAAGCGAACTTCTGTATATCCTTATTTATACTAGGCTAGAAAAACTACCGGGCTATTATAACGATTATATTCTCCTTACCTAGGTGGCCGCTAATAGTAAAGTCATGGATCGCTTATACTAAGCGTCCTCTTAGTAGCGAGTCTTCTTTTAAGCTCGGAACCTAGAGACGATCCCGGAAGGTTATATATCCTATAGGGCTAAGAGAGTATTCCGCGATCTATAGGTCTAGTCTAAGGAATAGGTCGAAGCTATAAGCTCTCGCGGTAATCACGGCAAGGACCCGTTAATACTAAGGGTCGGTCACTATAGTTTAATCCTAAAGTCGTTAAAGCTCTTTATCTACTTTAAATACACGCTAAATAGACGTTCTCCGTATAATTGGTTTAGGGATTATTTTAGGGATCGCTAAGGCAGGTATTAGTTAAATTACCCGCCCTTACTCCCGGTTATCTAAGCTATCCCTTAGGGTATCCTATTCGTGATAGGAGAGTATATCCGCTATAAAGTTCTTAGTACCTCGCCGGTACTTTAGTATAAAGTTAAACTAGGCTAATTCGCTAGCCTAGCGGCTTTGCCTTTTAGTAAGGGACCGTTTAGTTATAAAGTACTTAAGAGCCTTATAGTCTAAGGGTATTATAAATTATTCGTA
The DNA here is from genome assembly GCF_042370955.1 of Sodiomyces alcalophilus JCM 7366. NCBI lineage: Eukaryota > Fungi > Ascomycota > Sordariomycetes > Glomerellales > Plectosphaerellaceae > Sodiomyces > Sodiomyces alcalophilus. The sequence goes on from NW_027263532.1 coordinate 6,568,038, forward strand.
GCTAGTTAGTTCTGCCTTTTAGGCGAGTATATAGCTTATAATTACTAATATCTCCTTATCGTGAATAGGGTAGTTATACTCCGCTAGGGTAAGCTTACGCGAGTAATATACGACTATATAGCGATACCCTAGCTTAGCTACCTAGGATAGAATACCACCTAATATATAGCCCGAGTAGTCGGTCTCTAATATAGTTTTATAGTCTAGGTTTTATAACTATAGGACGGGTTCCATCTAGAAAAGTCGTTTTAGCTCCTTAAAGGCGGCGTTTGTTTCGGCCCCCTACCTAAAACGCCGATCCTTTTTTATTAATACTAAGAGGGGGGCCGTGATACCTATAAAGTTATAGATAAATATCTAGTACTAGTTTACGAATTCTAAAAAGCTTCGTATTCCCTTTACGGAGGTAGGAGCCTCTTAGTCGCGGATAGCCTTTAACTTCTCGGGGTCGTAAAACACTGCTTTATCTATTATAACTATAAAGTCTAGGTATTTTTAATTATTACGCTAAACTCGCACTTAGCCGGGTCTCGGTTTAGGCCGGTATCCGCGAGCCTATATAGTATCAATCGGACTTTCGCTTTATAATCCTTATAAGATAAGTAGATTAGGATATTATCGATATAAGCCGTGATAAAGTCGTTAAGGAACTCTTATAAAGTCTAGTTAATATAGCGTTAGAAGGTAGCGGGTATACCGCTTAGTCCGAAAGGGTATACTAGCTACTCGAAGGGACTAAAGCGTGTTCTAAAGGCCGTCTTACTCTTATACCCGGGGGCTATACGGTTCTTATAGAAGGCGGTGACTATATCGAGCTTCGTAAACCACTTAGCGCTAGCTAAGTTATATAGGGTCTTAGTAATTAAAGGGAGGGGGTAGCAATTTAATTAGGTAATTGCGTTTAAAGCTGTATAATCGTAATAAAAGTATATTCCGCCCCCTAGCTTCTTTACGAATAGGACTAGTATAGTAGCCTCTAAGCTATTAGCCCGTATAAATCCCTTATCTATTAGGTCGTTAAGCGTCCTCCGGAGTACTAATAACTCCTCCTCTAATACACTATAAAGGGGCCCCCACGGTAAGGTTAGCTTAAGCTTATCGGGACCTCGCTTTAAGGTGATTTTATAATTAACCCCTAATCGGTAAGGGGGTAAGTTACTAGCTTTATTAGGCGTAAGGAGGTCGCCGAACTCTTATAATATACTTATAGGGATATAGTCTCGAGGGTCTATTAGCTCCTTTTTACGGAGGGCATTATCGATATCCCGTATACTAACGGCACGGATTAAGGCGTTAAACTCGTCTTTTTCTTTTCCCTTTAACCCCTTTCTTATTTATTATATCGTGGCCGTAAATACCGATCCCAAGACTAGCCTTACCTTATAGATAACTCGTATATCGGCTAGTTCTTCTTCGCCTACTAGTCGTAGGTTAATATTAGTGACTCCATAGTATAACCTACGATTATTCGCGTAATACGTAATATTATTATATTCTGGCCACGGCGTCCCTAGGAATATATCCTAATCTAGTCCTTTTACTATATAGGCGAAGACTTATTATATATAGCCGCTAATCTTAAGCTTAAACGCGGCGATCCTAGTGCTAGTAGCTGGCTTAGATATATCCGAGAATCCTTTTAGTAGTTATTTTCTTTTATCGACTAATAGTAACTAAAGTCTTTAGGTAAAGCGTTTATTTATATTAGTATAGTAGTTATAACCCGTATCTATAAAAGTATATATATATCTTTTATTTACTCGTGTTAATATTAGGGCTAAGTCGCCGCTAGCTAGGTATTTAAACGCCTCCTACTCCTGCTATAAGGCGGCTATCGGCTTTAATGCCCGTTTTCGTGTAAGAGCTATTCGTTTTCCGACTCTTTATTATTTAAACTATCCGAGCTGATAGCGATATCGCTATCCCCGGCCTAAACCTTTGCTACGCGGGCGCCCTTAGCCTTTAAGCCCTTATCCCGGGACTTATAATTTATACGGATATATCCCTTTTTTATATCCCTAGCACTCTTAGCTATCGCGAGGTCGGTTTATAATCGTGTCGGGCCGGACCTAATTAATCCCGCCTATTATAACGTCTTTATCGGCGTTAGTCTCTTAGTTCCGGGTTCGATTCGGTATATAAATATCCCGATTAGTTAGGTATAGGCCTTTTAGCCTCTAGGCGATACTCTAAACCTTAGTAACCTAGCTTAGATAGTTATAGGGTAATTTTGCAGTAACTAAGGCGCTATATAGCTTTTAGCTTAGGGCTCCCTCGAGGAATATAATCTTCGCTAAGTCTACCTACTCGCTACCGCCTACTTAAGCGATCTGCTTCTTAAATTTCGGTAAAAACTACGCGAAGGTTTATTCCTCGCGCTATCTAAGGGAATATACTATAAAGACCGCGCGAGGCTATTTGTTTTAGTCCTTATATATAAGGTCTAGGTACGTAAGGAATAACTCTAGGTCGCGGGTACCTCCCGGCCCCCTAGCGGCGTAAAAGGCTAACACTATTTACTAAGGACTCTTTTTAGGTATAAGTGAATATAATACTATATTTCGGCTCGGTTATTAAATAAGTATTCGTCTAGCTAAAGCTTATCACGTATCTATTACGACTAAGTGGTATACTTTATTCGCCTTCTACTAAACTTCGCGGGGTATAGCAGAGGCTTAGTATATAGTAAACATAGTTTTTATACCACTTTAACTTAGGGGGGGTAATAGTCGCCGGGGCAAGAGGGCCCATTATTAACTCCGCAGGTATATTTATCGGGGCTCCCTCTAAGGGAGGCGCGAGGTTAGGAGTAGGTTACTATAGAACCTGGGCGTTCGCGAGACTGTTTATAAGTCGTTAAAGCAGCTCTTATTATTAAGCTATCTATTCTTATAAGGGGCCGAGTATCGTATTAATAGCTTCGGTAATCCTTTTATCCGTCTACTTAGCTAGCTTAGCGGGGTTCGTAGGACCGCCGCCGCTTAACGGCGCGTTCGTATCTAAGTCTATACTAACGCAGCGCGTAGGGTTCGCTAAATTCTAGCTATATAAGCGGCTAGTTATAGGTTAATCGCACTAAGTAAGGCCGAATAATTATATTAGCTAGAATTAAGAAAAGGAAAGAAAAAGGTCTATAGAAGGGCGTAGGATTCACTAGGTTGATACGAATCTGCGGTAAGGGCAGCGCGAGGTCTAAGCGTCGGGCCCACGCGCTAATTAGCGGTTCCGGCCTTATACCGGAACTATACGTTCAAGGGGTTAACCCGTGACACCTACCATGTCTATCTACGCGAGGTCCTTTAAAGGTTAAGAGATGGGTCTTTATACGCGAATCCGGAAAAGCGTGTCTTTAAGTATTAGGAAATAGAATTTATTGGTTTTACTTATAAGCTTAATAGTCTCTGTATAAATCCTTAGCGGGTAGAAGCTATTTACGAGTAGGCGAAGCCTAATTCTATTAATAAGGTATAGGTTTTTATCCGTTTTACTGGTTTTTACTATCGCTTTATTAAGGGTACTCTAAGATAGCTAGGCTACTAACCGACCTATTAAAAGGGGGTAGCTAGCTAGGGGTGTTTACCCTTTCCGATAAATAAAGAGCGTCTTTCGAGAAGCTCCGAGATACGTTCTAAGACGCTCCGGTCCTTTGTTAGTTCGACCCCCGTCTTCCTATTCGAATTGAGCTAGACGCCTTTAAATTCGTAATTAGTGTAGTTATTAACTAACTAAAGGACCGTACTTAGCGCCCTATTATATTCTTTTCTTATAAGCTTTAAGGAGATAAGTTAAATTACCTAACCCTTAATCCTAAGCTTATAGCTATCTATACAGCCTTCCGTTATTAACGATACTCTATAGCCTACGCCTAAACCCTAGTCGAAGTCCTTACTAACTATTTAAACTATCGTTAGCTTTTAAATAAGCCTTATATTAAGGTATAGTCTACCCGCTAGTTCGAGGAGTTAGCCGTTTATAATTTCGAAATTCGTTATTATCCGGGCGTCTAGAACCCTACTAATAGACTATCCCGTAAGCCCTAACACGTCGCTAACCCCGCCGAAATCGATTAAGAAAGGCGCCGTCTTATCGAAGATTTTATAAAGAAGGTTATTATTAGCCTCCTAAAAATCGCTAACAGGGAGAAGCCTACTCTGCTAAGTCTAAGAGAGGAAGTTATCGAGGCCTAGAAAGATAACCCCTTTTATTCTACTAAGAATAATCTCCTTACTTAGTAGACTTAAGATGCTAATAGTATAATTTATTTTTATGATTATCTTTTTATCCCCGATAAGTCCGGTCTCTAAGAAGAAGTTATATAGGCTCTCTATAACGCCCTTACTACTAGCTATTATAGTACCGGCAGAACTAATAAGCGTATTTCTAACACCTTCTTATAGGAGTTTATATCCTAGGATATTAAGAAGTTTATCCTAAGTTATCCTATTTATTAACGGACTAAGGCCAGGCACTATAAGCTCTATAGCCGTCTTACTACTTTACCTATTCCTAGCTATCCTTTTTAAGAGATATCTATTACCTTTATTACTAGCCTCCCCCCGGTTATTTATTAGGGTAAAAAAAGAGATATAGTGTTAGTTATTATTTATTATCTAACTAAGTATACCCTATATATCCTTTATAGTAGCGGATTATTAGTAGATAGGCTCGCTAACCTTTTATATTTACACGTTTTTAGTATCTTCGGCCTTCCTAACAGGATTATCTCTAATCGAGGCTCTCTCTTTACTAATAAGTTTTAGACTACCCTTTATCGTCGTCTTAGTGTATACCGCCGGTTATCCACCGCCTTCTATCTATAGACCGACGGCTAAACGGAATATTAGAATTAGAACTTAGAACACTACCTTCGCTCCTATTATTACCTCTAGCAGGACGACTAGGTAGAAAAGTTATCCCTCGCTTAGTTTATATATAATATAGCCTAGTATTCCGCTATCCGCTAAACCCCCGCCTGTACCCTAATAGGTTTTAACCCCTAAGGTCCCGATAAGATTAAGTTACCTAAATCTAGAGAAGTCCGCGCTGCCTAAGCTAAATAGCATGCTAGTCACCTAATATAAAACCGTTAAGCTATATAAGTCCTTATCTAGCGCGTATAGAGGACCTATAAACGTTATTATAACGCCGGTCGCACCTATTAGCACTTCTAAGTAAGTGACTACGTGTTACTTTCTTCGAAGAATATTAAGTAAGGCCGACTAAGTTATAAAATCGCCGATAAGTATCTTAGTCCCTTTAAAGTTATTAGTATAATAAGCGATCACGGATTAGCTTACCGGTTAAAACTCCCTCCGTCTATAAACATTTATAACGTCTTCCCTATCTCGCTTTTAGAACCTTAGGTCTCCCACGATAATTAGCCTCCACCTACCCCTATAGAACTTAATATTAAGCCCTAAGAGTAGAATAAGTATAAAGTCAAAAAAGTTCTTAGCTACCGTTATAACAGGAAACGCCGCGAGTATCTTATTAAGTAAGCGGATTACGGGTTCGAAGATTATAATTAGGAACCTAAAGGCCACTTACTAGACTCCCTCTTAGAATAGTACTATAGTTAGACACCACGTTAAATTAGTTAGTCGTCGTTAGTATAGGTCTAGTACCTAGTAGCGCCTTAATTAATTATTAGTATCGTTATGCTCCGAAATACAAAAGAAAGACTAAAAACAAAATAAAACAACCCTATATCGTATATAGTATAGCACTTATAGTGCCCGCTACCCCCTTACCCTGTTCTTTACTCTTACTACTCGTTTTCTTATTCCGCCTATTATACCAGGTACTTAACACTATAGGCAATTCGTTAGGCGTAGTCGGCTATTTTATCGCGCTATTCCTACTCCCGCTAAGCCCTTTTCTCCGCCTCCTTAGCGGCCTTCTACTCGGCGCGGCGCTTCTCGTTAGCCTTATCTTTAGCACTATTAGTGTTTTCGGACCTAAACTCCGATAAAGCCTTACGCAGCTTAGTCTAATTAGTTAACGCTTTAACCTATTATATAGTTAGTAGTAGTAGGACACCACGTTCTGAATTCGATATACCCGTTCACGGTTAGTTAAGCCGCCGTCCTCGACAGCCTTTAAGAGGATCTTTTATAGCCCAGAGGCCGCCTAAGTAGCGGTAACCAAAAGCTAGTTCCCTTCTTATCAGCATCCACCTAGTGGCCTATTAGAGTAATAGACTTATAACTTAGTAATATTTCGATTACCGCACTTAGTAACGTTAGTATTTAAACGACGCTATAATGCTATCGCGGTAAGCCGCTAACCTGACCTCGCCTTAGCTCTTATTATCTAACTCCAGCGTCAGCTAATAACGAGCATACCGGCTATATAGTGTTAATACCTCTAGCCCGTCGACTTCTTTATATATAACACAAGGCTTAGGAGCCTTATCCGCTATATTATCGTTATTATTATAGGTGGTATTCTAGTAGCTACCCGCACCGTTATTATTACCGCTAATAATAGTGTTATTATTAGTATTAGTTATAGCAGTATCGCCGCCTATAGCGTTATCTATATACTACTTATTATTATAGCCGCCGTTAGCCCCGCTTATTATAATATCGATGCCGCTTTACACGTCCGGTTACTTAACGCTATTACTGTTATTATTATTACCTACCCCGTGGGACTTTTTAATAGCCTTCGCCACCTTACGGGCCTTTTTCTTAGCCAGTTTACGAGCCGCTTTAGCGTCTTTACTCTCCACGTTACTAACCTTAGGTATAGTGGCTTTCACGATATTAGTAACGGTCACGTATACGATACTATCACGGCACTTATATTACGAGAAGTTAATTAAGTTATTAGAGTTATTATTATTATATAAGAAACTATCTCTCTATTACTTCTATCTATTACTTTCCACTACCTGGATACTAGGAACAAATTCTAATCCGATAACCGACTCCGCGAAGTCGATAAGAGACTTTAAGCTATATATATAGCTTTATACCGCTAGTAGGGAATTAACTTATATATCGTTATCTAATACTATAAAATTATAAAGATAGATAATAGCTAAAAAAGACAAAAGAAGTAAGAAAAACAATAAGAGTTAGGAATTAATAAAAGTTCTTATAGATAAGTTAGAAGCTGCTTATAGGTGCCTAGTCGCCTAACCTCTTATAGGAGTTAGCCTCGCTTATATATTATAACTTCCCTTTTTAGAAGCACCTTCTATTATAGAGGGGCAGACCCGTGTTCCGGGGCAGGACGTTGGATATCACGTGACCACTCGGTCCCAGAGATCTGGTCTTATATACGGCTATTCTTCGGGATAGACCCACTATATCTAGCTAGCTTTTCGTCCGATCTTTCATGATCGTTACCTATCACTCATTATAATCATAATTTATATTATCCTTCCTTTTTAGTTATCTAGACGATCTAGAAGAGCCGACCGTAGGCCCGCCTACCTATCTCTAGCTATTCGTTCCCCTAATCGGACTACTACCGACCCTTCTAGAGGCCCGGCGACCATCTCCTCAGGACCTTAGCTCTAGATACGGACCCGTGACGAGCCTGACCCTCCCTTCGTCTAGCCTATTAGTTAGTTATTTGTTTTGGCCCTAGCGGAGCCGTTCTGCATAGTGACGGCTTCGCCTTTCTTCAATTAGTGCTCGGAGGCGGATATAATCGGTGCCTAGGAGGTCCTGTTTATCTAATCAGGGCAACCCAAAGCATACGAGGGTAGTTCCGGCCTACCTAAACAAACGGCCTATTAACACGTTATTAATTAGCGATACGGCCACGGTCTTCCCTTTAAGTCTTTAGTCTTAAGTCTTCGAGTCTTATTTTAGATACGGCATAGCTTTAGTTAGGATATAGTTTTAGATACGATATAGCTTTAGTTACAATACAGCTTCGGTTTAGATATAGTTTCGGGTACGGCACGGTTTTAATTACCCTTCAATAGCGGCCAAAGGGCTTAGGTCAAGGCCCGGAAGAATAGCGCGTTACGTGGGCAGCAGAAGAAAAGAAAGACAAGGTTACGATACGAGTTCTGAGTCCGGCTACGATACATTATTAATGAAAACACTAAAAACACTATAAACAAAAACAATAAAAACAGTTTCCTAGGGCCCGAGTCTCCGGAAGAGCGATGCTGATAGTGTTTCGGAAGAGCAGAGGCGCCTACTAATTAACAGCCATAGTCTATCCCGACGCAGAGACTGCCTGCATATTAATAGTCTCACGGATCCGGTTTAATAGTCCCGAGTACCACGGATCCGGAAGAGTAAAGACTGTCTGCTTAGAAAGAATAGTCTGATCCGACGTAGAGACTGCCTATAGATTAATAGTCGAATACATAGAGGAAGACGTCACGACGGCGACGTCGTGAAAAGAGGAGGATATATACCGGTGGTCAGCCTCCTCGAGGTAGTCGTGTATAGGATAGGCTCCTATTCCTCTTAATCGGCTTAATCTCCTGTTTTAAGGTCGCCGCGAGAGTCACGCTAAAGGCGTGCGAGGCAGCGTTATAGGAGCTATATACTCTATAATCGGAAGACTCTTTGCCGTTTACTTCCCGTTCGTCTAATCAGACTAACAGTGACGTCGCTCGTGGGTAATCTAGCCCGAGCCGAAGCAGTAGTCGGAAAAGCCGCCGCCGCCGCCGCGGCAGAAGTACGACTCCACGGAAAAGCCCGATTCGGCAGCAGAGTCCTGCTATTAATTCGGAAAAGAGTCCCGCCGCCCAGCACGTTCCTATTTATCTGATTAGGTGCTATTCCTGCGGTTAGGATAGCCACCGTCGGCGTACGTGCCCGAAGAAGACAAAGAGCCCCGTTAGCTCTATAATCCGGAAGAGCTCCCGTGATAGCTCCGCGTGTTAGAGGAACTAGCGCGTTAGTTCCGTTAATCCCGTGGCAAAGAGCTCCCGTGCTAGCTCCCCTGCCTTTACCGATTCCGTGGCACCGGCCCCGGAGAGTCCTCCCGTGGACTCCGTGACGAAGGAACCTGCCGTTACCGCTACCGCTCCTCTCGTTCCTCTAGTTCAGAGTCCTCCCATGGACTCTATAGAGGTAAAGACGCCCGCTGCGTCTACCGTTCCTATAGTAGAAAAGAGTCCTGCCGTGGACTCTACCGGTCCCGTTATTCCGCCGTAGACCTCCCGTGCTAGCTCTGCCGCGCCCGCCGTGAAGGAGACCCCCGTTAGCTCTATGGTCCCGAAGAGTCCGCTTACCGCCGATCAGACTATCGGCATAATCGGCTTCGTGACGGCGGATCGGGTAGTTAAATCTGTTCCTACCGATTAGCCTATCTTTGCTCCGCCCACCGATCGGCCTGATCCGGCTGCCGACCGCCCTGCCCCTATTCCTGTTCCTACCGATTAGGCCTACCTGCTTTCCTTTCTGCCTACCGACTTCGGAATCAGTTATCCGGTATAGTATACGTATTACCTTAATCCGCACTTCCAGGAAAGGATCGAAGAGATCTTCGGAGACTCCCTTAAAGCTGCGCTTAAAGAGGTGTATTCGCAGATCGATAAGCAGATAGTAGAGGCGATCGAAGAGGCGCGAAGTTAGAGTCTTCGTGATAGGCGTTAACGTCTTCTATTTGGGTGGATTTGCCTCTAGGGCCGAGGGATTTTTCCTTGCTGTCTTCTTCCCTCCACTTATTCCTCTTTTCCCTTTTCCTTTTCCCGCCTCCTTTCCCTTTTTCTTTTTCCTCTTTTTCCCTCCACCTATTCCTTTGCCTGATCAGGGCAATAGAATCGTTTTCGGAAGCAGAAAACGTGCGTGGACTCCGTGGGAGCTGTTTTAGTTCCTAACGGGGGCCGCGTCTTTTAATCGACGGGGGCCGCGACTATAGCCTTCGTGGACTCGAATCTAGGGCCGCGTCTTTTTAATTACGCCCTAGAGCCGGAATTTCTTTTTCCTGAAGCTGCTCCGTTAGCCTGATCAGGATCTGTTGTTTCTACCCTTCCTCTTGTTTTTATTTATTATTTTTGGGTTATTTGGAAAGCTGCCCTTAAGGGGGACCTCTTCGTATAGCTTTAGGGCCGATAGACGGAGTCCTGCCTTTCCCCCGATTTCACCCTCTTTTTTTTTTCTACACGAATACCCTGATTAGCCTGTTATTTATATAGAAAGCTATACGCGCAGGAGCTTCTTCGTACAGCTTTAGGGCGATAGACAACTAGGCCCGGGGCCCAGCCTATACCAAGAGTCTATAGGAGCAACCTACCGAATTTTCAGCTTTTCTTTCAACTATATTTTTTATAGTTCTTCAGCTTTTCTTTCGCTCGACACCACGTTGGCCTGACTAGAAGAAGACGAGTCGAACGGCTCCGACTTTAATTAATTTGGATCGCTGGTTATTAAGTTATTAGTTGGTTTAGTGGCACGCGTCGAATCTTTATTATATTCAAAGCAGACCATATACCACTAATCCCGCCTACTTCTTGTAGATCTTAATCCTACCTACCGTTTTCTGCCGGCAGAGTCACCACGATACTCTTTTCCGTATTTCTCCTCTTTTTCCTACTCTTTTATTACTCTTCTTTTCCCGATATCTTCGTTCCTCTGATTAGCCCGAGCCTAATCCGCCTACCTACCTACAGTTAATCCGATTAATCTTATTAATCCCGTTAATCCTGCTGCTTCTTTTTCCTGTTCCTTGGAGCCCGTCCTCGAATTCTGCCGCCTTAAAGAGTCCTGCCGAGACCCGACCTTCCTATATGCCATACCACGCCGCTAAAAAGATCCAACCTGCGTGCTTTACGCCTATAAACCGAGAAGTGGACTGCCTGCCTTAATCTGGGTAGTAGAAAGAGATGGATATACTCTGTAAGAGACGTGGGAATACCGAGATACCTTCGTGTAGGCCCGTCGCTCACGATCTTCCTATAGACCCTGAGAATATATGGTTCCGAAATCCTTACTAGTCTATGGACCTCGAGACTCTTTATTACCTGCTCTTACGAGCTACACCGTTAATTCTTCTATCACGATCTTCATAGTAGTTACCTGGTTCTGCGTTTTGCGTCGTTAATCTTTTACTAGGGCCGCCTGCCCTATATATACGTTCGTTATCACGGTCTTCTTAAAGACTACGCTAGGGCCGCCGGCTATTTACTGCCGCCCACTACCGCCGCCGCGTTACTTATTCCTTATACGGAACCGAGGAAGCCGCCGCCGCCTGGCGTACGTATAAAGGACCTACGAGGTCACCTCTATAAGGTCACCGTCCTTCAAGCCTACGTCTTCGAGAGACGTCTTTAGGAATACACACGCGAGGAAAGAAGGACTACTACTACCTGTAGCTAGAAGAGGTGGACGATACGGAAGCTATTACTATATAGGCTGCTTATAGATGCCCTGATCAGGGCAATAGAGATATATTTAGGATAGTTACTGTTTATATTAAAATTATTAAGACTACGAGGCGTGGCTTAATAATTTAGGGCCGATTATAAAGGGGCAGACCCGTATTCCAGGTCAGGATATTAGATATCACGTGACCACTCGGTCCCAGAGATCTGGTCTTGTATGCGGCTATTCTTCGGGATAGACCCACTATATCTAGCTAGCTTTTCGTCCGATCTTTCACGATCGTTACCCATCGCCCATTATAATCACAATTTACATCATCCTTCCTTTTTGGTTATCTAGACGATCCAGAAGAGCCGACCGTAGGCCCGCCTGCCTATCTCTAGCTATTCGTTCCCCTAATCGGACTACTACCGACCCTTCTAGAGGGCCGGCGACCGTCTCCTCGGGACCTTAGCTCTAGATACGGACCCGTGACGAGCCTGACCCTCCCTTAGGCTAGCCTATTGGTTAGTTGTTTGTTTTGGCCCTAGCGGAGCCGTTCTGCATAGTGACGGCTTCGCCTTTCTTCACTATCTTTATATATTATAAGTTATAGTTACAGGCCGCCGGTAGGTAAAGGAGTATTATATAGGTTATTCAAAGATTAGACGATAAGTTAGGAGTTTATAATAGAATCCCTTAGAACGGTTCTTAGTAGTGGTCTCTCTGCTTTTAGAGGGCCTCTGTGTTTATAGTATTAGCGGCTAGTTAGGCTTATCTTAAGATAATCCTCTTTATTAAGAAACTTTATTCTCTATAATCTCGTTTATCTATATAGTGTTTAAGAGGAATCTTTATATTTATAAGCTTTATCCCCTTTTCTTTTATCTTATGCTTTTACCTCTTATTCTTTAATACTTACTTTAGGAGTGATATTATTCTATGGGTGGGTTAAAAGGAGGTTCCTAGATTAGGCGGAGTTCTTCGCGTAGAAGAGTAGCCGAGCCAAGGGAATCGTTCTTTTTCATTACCTCTAGACCTCTATTACTCCTAAGGGTAGTAGTCAAAGAAAAGGGGGGTAATCTATAAGAGGTATAAAGAGGACTTATTAATTCGTGTTATAAGGCTCTGAGTTTCCTACTAGTGCTTAGTACGAGCTTATCGCGTAAGCTATAGAGGCCTCCCGTGAAGAGGTTCTAAAGGCTTACGTGTTAACTACTAGGTAGGATCGTGTTTAGAGAAGGCTTATTATGTATTTAGAATACGAAAGCTAGCTTAGAGTATATAAAGGGGGTGGTAGCCTTTATAGTAAGGCTATCTTATTTACGAAGGTCCCTTAGTTACTCTGAGAGAAGATTATATAACTAATACCTTCCTATTAGGTGGCACCCAGAGGTCTATAAGTAAAGGACCTCTATACCTATATCTTCTTAAAAGAACTTAACGAATAATCTTAACATAGTACCCCCTCCTTTAGTCTACTAGTAGGCCTCCTTTTATAGTCTTATAATAGCTTCCTTCACTCCTTACTTAAATCCTATAATATATATATCCCGATAAACAGTGGCCTAATAGCGCCCGGACTCGCGCACACGTTATAAATATATATCTTCCGCCGATTCGGTCTCCTAGATAGTATTATTTTAGATAGGGGGGCCCTTTTTACTAATCGTTCTTAGGCAGCTTTCTATTATTACCTAAGTATAGATCGCCGCCTATCCACTGCATAGTATCCGTAGATGGATAGATAAACGGAATAATAGAATTAGAATTTAGAACACTACTTATAAGCTTACTATAAGTTCTAGTAAGATAACTAGGTAGATAAGTTAGGACTAGCTAAGTTTATATATAATATAGCGTGGTATTTAGCCACGCAGATAACCCCCGCAAAGGCATTAATAGACTAGAACTCGAGGGGGCCCGATGAAGTAAAGTTATACTCAGCTAGCGAAGTCCGCTCCGTAAAGGCGGACTAGTATACCGCCTAACTTATAGCCGATCGTAAAACCCTGGCTAAACTAATTCAGAGGGCTTAGGCTATGAATAAACATTATTATAATCAGAGACGTATAGCGTAATGGTTTAAGATAAGTGACTATATCCTACTTTCTACGAAGAACCTAAAGTAACGCCGGCTATCCCGTAAGCTAAGCGATAAGTATATTAAACCATATAAGATTATAAGGGTAATAGCCAGCCATGCACTAGCCTATAGGTTAGAGCTTCCCACTAGTATAAAGATGTAAAACGTGTTCTTCATTTTATTACTCGAGCTATAAAGGTCTCGCGACAGATTATTCCCTAAACCGTAGGAGGTCGCGGTTAAACTATAAAAAGATAATAAGTACGAGGTAAAAGCTATTATAGCCTATCGCTATTAGGGTAAACGACGCGAATACCTTATTAAGTAGGCAGGTTATAGTTATAAAAATAATACCTAGGAAGTTATAAGGAATATACTAACGGGGCTAATTAACGGATATTTGATATATATTCTAGTAACGACTATAATACGGCGGGGACTAGATCAGGATAATATAATAGTAGAGTAAGGATATATAGAGTATCTTAAAGTATTTTGTATTAAAAAAAAGGAATAAAATTCCTTGCTAAAAAAGAAAAGAAAAAGGAGAATTAGCTATTAGCGAGGCCGGTAAGACTTAGCTATAGGTTATTATCGAGTTCCTATACCGGGGTACTAGCGGCGGGCGGAGGACGATGAGGAGGAGTCGGTATAATAGGCGAGGGGGTATCTCTACCCTTATCTTTGTTATTATCATTAGTTATAGTATTATCCTTAAGTAGAATAGGGATGGCCTTTTTCTTAGCCTTATCCTTCTTTTAGCCAGATAGCGGCTATAGGGTAGGTATACTACGGATACCGTTACTAACGCCCGGGTTAGGGAGCACTGCCCTAGTGTTATTATTTACGATAGGACTAGTAACCGATCCCGTGGCGATAATACCGCCCTAAATCCCTAGGAACTGCTTTAGTAGATCCGGAATTTCCTGCTAGGCTTTTGGGGAGGATATGAGCGGCTAGTCACGAGTTATTTATAAAGTAAGGCCGAATAATTAAATTATCTAAAGCTAAGGAGAAAAGGAGGAAAAGGAGAAATCTCTATAGGCGCTTACGACCTAAATATAATATCGTGGCGACCTACTAGGAACACGATATGATTAGTCGGAAGATCCGGTGCTCTACCGGATTATATCCACGGGGTTAACCTGTAATATTACCCCCCTCCTCCCCTCGGTAAGCCGTCGATTCTCGCTATAGGTAAGAAAACGTTATTATTTAATAAAATAACATCTCTTTATCGATTAAATAACGACCTTTAGTAGCCCTTTATCCTAAATAATCCTCATATTTATTAAAGAGCGCTTAAGGCGAGCCTTCCTTATAGTTATACGATTAATTAATATTCCGAAATAGGATAGTGTTACTATTTATAGTCGGGTTATAAGTTATTCCTTCTATAAAAGGAGCCTATATAAGGTGCCTTCCAGAACCGTGTAACTAGCTTCTACTAATAATACTAACTTTGCCGCTACCTCTATAGTTCCGTTTTTCTTCTCTTCTTTAATAATATCCATTACTATTAGTAGTATATTTTTTATCGCCCTCGACTCCTTCGCGCGCCGTTTTATCGTTCGAATCTCTTATCCCTCTTCCTAGAAGATATTTAAGTTTTTAGGATTATCTCCGGCCCCTAAGGTATATTATCTCGTTCTTCCTATAAGCTTTACACGACTTTAGCTAACTTATTTATAATATAGGGGGCTAATAATAATAATAATCATAATACCGCCGAGGAGGCACCTACTCCCGCCCCGGCTAGTAATGAGATCACTACTCCTGCCTTAGCTATAGACCGCCGCGCCTAGCTAGCCCGAGCTACTAAGGCTAAGGGTAAGCGTTCCGCGGGCGATGCTTTTATAGTAGTTAAGAGCCCTATAAAGCGCGTTTATAGAATACAATATTCCCCTAGAGGAACCCGCGAGGACTTCTATTTTACTTATAAAAAAGCAGTTACCTCCGGCCAGGATAAGCGGCGCTATCGCGACTAGTCAGGACCCGGAGCGAGGTTAGCTAACCCTAAATACTATAACTACTTAAAGGGCGGTTATAAGTGCCTTCCTCCTCTGCCTAGGATAGCGAGTCTATCGGTAGCACCCCTAGAGGCGGTAAAGGTGTGGTTAACGATAACCCCTTCTATAGCCCTAAGGCGATAAAGGCGCTCGCGGCGGCTTATTCGGCCTTTTAAAAGGCGTTAGGGGTCTTAAAAAAGGCTCCTAGCACTTTATAGGAGGACGAGTCTATCCTGACGCTTATTAACTTAGGAGCCAGTAAGCCTTGTTTATCGGTATATATTACCGCTTCCCCCCCCGTAAAGACTCCTATATTATAGTGGGTAGACCTGTACCTATTATAGCGCCTCCTATTTTCGTTACGCCCGTTCCTAGCGTAATAATTACCTTTATAGGGGTAAAAGGCCTACGCCGGTTTAACCGGTTTATATAAGTGGCTAAGAACGTCGTGGGGGTTATAGCCGTTAAGGTAAAGGATATTAAGTCCTCTAAGGGAAAGAAAAAGGATAGGTAGGCCGAGGTCGAGACGTCTACGCTATCTTGCGTTATCCTTAAAAGTGGTAACGGTTATAAGAATAGTCGTAACGACGTTAATCTTAACGCCTAAACCCGGTAGCTAGGGGCGGGGCTTATCCGCCCTGATTTAATTAACGTAGGCGGCTTTATCGTTATTCTAACCTTTATTTAATCCTTACCGCCTTTCCTATAACCCTTATTCTTTTTATAATATTCGCGGGGTCTATTATTAGTTTTGATCGGGCTATACTTCTTTTTCTAGCGATCTAAGACGCTTAGTTTTTATAAGGACTGGCTTAGTTCCTAGGATATTTGAGCGTATCCTTCCTACTTTATTAACGCTTTTTTAATCACGCCTTTACTTACCTTCTTATTCCTAGTATATAGGATCTCTTCCACGCTCTATTTATTTTCTTTTAAGCCGTCACGGATTAGGCCCGGTTAGGTATCGTATGGAACTTAGCTAGGAAGCGGGTCCTTACTTATATACTATAAGAGGTTTATATAGAACCTTGGGTATACGTTTAAGGGTACGTTTAGCTCTACTATATACGGGTTCATACCTCTAGTAACCCAATACTTCTAGTATAACTAGCTTAGTTTACGCGATAATCGCGGGGTAACGTAGTTTATAAGTAAGAGCTATATAAGATCGCCTTCCCAAAGCCGTTCGGCGGGGATATAACGTTTATTCGCGGACTCTTCTTCTTATAGTTATATAGCCTTTATCGTAGCTCAGGCGAACTCTATAGCTTCTTAGAGGCGACGGAGTAGGTTATAAGCTATAAACTCCTAAATATCGCTACTTAGTTCTTTATAGATCTAGATCGGGTTAATATAGTAACCGTATTCTAGGAAGAACGGACTTATCTTTATAGTTAAACTCTCCTAATTATTTAACGCTAATTAAGCTATAGGGATTAATTTATTCTAATCGTCTTAAGCGTAGTAAATAAAAGCTTAAAGGTACGCCTATACCTCTTAATTAGCTTATTCGGTAGCGCTATTAGTCTAAGGATAATAAGCTATGCTTAGTCGTTATTCGATCCTAGCTAGTTTATAAAAGTATCGCTAAAAGCGACTTATTTACTTAGAACCTTGCCCCTCTAGCGTACTAGTAGTGCCCTGGTATATAACCACGAGGCGGTTAGGTCGGTTCGGATCCGGCTAGGTGTTAGGGATATTCTATTCGAGGGAATCGGATAGGACTTAAAGGCGTTAAGGAATGCGTTAAGAACCCGGAACCGGCCCTAAGGTTAACCCGAGGGATATTTAGGACCGAGTTATATTTTAGGATTATTAAGCTAGCCTAAGACCTATAGTCTTAGAGCCTTAGGTTATTATATACTAATCCTAGGGAGGATAGTCACTAGTCCTTAAGTAGGGTGTTTCCGGTTAAGTCCTGAGTTAAAGGGGCTTAACGAATAATCTTATAATTATCCCCCCCCTAAGGTTAGCTTCGTGACCTATTCTTATTATAGTCTTAACGACTCTTTTTACTCCTTATATAAAACCTATAATATTTTATTGATTCTAACTGTTTACGGGTATAATAACCGTTAAGAGTTTAAAAGACTAGTTATTTTTCTAAAAAATCCTACTACTACCCCTAACTAGTACCTAAGATACCCCCTAAACGCACTATTATTATTTATACCCGGGATACTTCCCCTGTTACCGAAGGAGCTAAAGCCGGGCTATTAGGCGCCGATCACGAGTAATCCCTTACGCCCGAGTTAGAGGATAAAGATAGTAACCCTGAATTCGAGATTCGCGGATAAGCTAACCCGGACGCTTATAATCCTATAATAGGACCACTACTCGACTAAGGGACCCCCTAAGTTATCCGCGTAGGACCCTAATTCGATCTTAAAGACCTTAAGAGTCGCCCCCCAGGCACTTTATTATTAGCGGAACTTAATTTCCTGATTAAGCACTACGAGGACCGCTAAGCCCGCGAAAAGAAGGAGAAGCGCCTCCTTACCCTTTAATAAGGGAAGGACCCTAATACCTCCGAGCGTGTCCTTAGAGGGGACTCCCGTAAAAGCTAGTATAAGGTCCTATAAAAGCTCCCTGAATAGGATAAGCAGTTCTATAACCAGTTCTAGACGTTTATTAAAGAAATCAAGGAGCGCTTTATACTCGATAAGGTTAAGCCGTCTAAAGCAGAGAAGATCTATCTTACCTCTACCCTACTACTAAAGTTTATAAAATCCCGATAATATCCCTATTATAGGCGCGTTTATAAAAAGACTAAAGGTGCTACCTAAGAGGACCTTAAGACCTTCCTAACTAAGTAGTTAGTTAATAATAAAACCCGTAAGATATTAATAACTAAGAAGCTATTCTCGGACTAGACTATATAGAAACCTAATTAGACCTACGCTAAGTTTATTAATAAGCTAGACTCGTTATTTAATAAGGTATCCTTACCCTTCCCCGATAAGTAGCGTATATAGTTAATCTTAATAAAGCTTAATAAGCCGCTACGTAACTAAATTATAGCCGCTAGTATCTATACCGATAATAAGGCGTTAGGTATTATAGCCTAATAGGCAGAGATTACTCTTTTATATAAGAATAAAGAAGAGACGCCCCGGAATAATCGCCTAAGGTAGCCCCGCGGCGAGAAGCGTAGGCGTAATAGGGCCCCTAATAGGGCCCGTACTATAACTATTCGGCCCTTTATACCTCCCTAAGGTTTCGTGGAATTAATTAAAGTAAACGATATAAAAGCCTTTAGGCCTCCTAAAAGGCGTAATAATAACGGCGTTATATACTTTAGCTATAATAAAAAGGGTTATTACCGGAATAAATACCTAAAGGAGCCCTCTAAGTTAGGTTAGTTATTAGGATACTCTAATAGTTAGAACCCGAATAACCTACCGGTTAATATAAGGCACCCTGTTATTAAATAGGCTTAGGCCTAGGAAGGGCCGCCGTCTTAGCCGTTCTTTATTAGTAAGGTCGCGATTAAGGCGAAGTTAGAGTTATAGTTAAGTAGCGGATAAGGCCGCCGGAGCGCTAAGCTTAATAAAGGCGCTAAGGTTAACCTAATTAACTAAAAGGCCCTACCTCCTAACCACGGTCCCCTAGGACTACTAAAACGACTCGGATAGGTTATCCCTAGGGTTAATATATAGTTTATCGGGTCCTTTAAGATATATATTAAGGTTATAGATAGTTAGGACCGGACCCGGATATATCCGATTAAGTTTAAGGTGTTAGATATAGACCCTAATAGGTCCTAAGTTATCCTCGGTATACCTTAGTTAGTAGAATATAACCCCGTTACCTTTTTCCGGTCCGGCGAATAGATATATCGACTTTAGTAAGAGGACCTTTAAGGGGTTCCGGGTTAAAGAGAGTTAAAGAAGGCGAAGGAGTATATATAGCTTATAATCCGCCTTATAAAGGCCGGTGCCCCCCGTATCGGCTAAGTTATGGGCACGAAGTGGAATACCACTAAGGAAGAGGAGGACACGTTACCTAATAGTCCTTTAATCCCTATTATCTAATCGGACCCGTCGTAACCTATACCCCCTATACCCCCTAACCCGACTTAACTAGATAAAGGGATTCTAGAATATCTTAATCCCGGGCCGTATTAAGAGTCGCTAGATAAGGACGAGTTAGGGAATATTATCCCTAAGCGCTATTAAGAGTTTTCGGACGTTTTCGATATTATAAAGGCCGGCCGTCTACCCGCCTATTAGTATTAGGATTATATAATCGAGATAGAGGAAGGTAAGTCACCCCTATTTAGCCCTATCTACCCCCTAGCCGAGTAAGAACTAGCCGAGGAGGCTATAGCTAAAGGGTGGATTCGACTATTAATAAGCTCTACGGGCGCCCCGATCCTATTTATACTAAAAAAGGAGGGGTAGCTGCGTCTATATATAAACTATTAAGGTCTTAATAAGGTTACCTATAAGGACTATACCCCGCTCCCCCTAATATATAAGATCCTTAACCGCCTTATATCCTCTACGGTTTATACTAAGTTAGATCTTAAGGACGCCTATTATCGGTTAAGAATTCGAGAAGGAGACAAGTAGAAGACGGCTTTTAGAACTAAGTACGGATACTTTAAGTACTTAGTAATACCCTTTAGTCTATATAATACCCCCGCTAGTTTCTAACGTTATATTAATAAAGCCTTAAAGGGTCTTATTAATATTATCTACGTTATATATCTAGACGATATCCTGATTTATACCAAGGACCTTACTACCTATCGCGTGTATATTAAGGAGATCCTTACACGCCTAAGGGAATAGTCCTTATTTATAAACCCTTAGAAATATATATTCGAGATATAAGAGGTCGAGTTCTTAGGCTTTATATATAACCCTAATAGGGTCTTTATAGACCCGATAAGAGTTAAGACTATTAAGAATTAGGAGGAACCCACTTCCGTTAAGAAGATTCAGGTTTTCCTGGGTTTTACCGGTTTTTACTAACGTTTTATCGAAGGCTACTCTAAGGTCGCTACCCCTTTTACGGACCTATTAAGGTTAGGGGGTAGACTAGGTACGTTCTAGTTAGGGGACGTAAAGAGGGCCGCCTTTAAGAAGTTATAATTATTATTCTAGTCGGCACCTATATAACGGTATTTTAACCTAGCCCTGCCTATTCGTATAGAACCCGACGCGTCTAACTTTATACTAGGCGCTATAATTAGCTAGTATAAGAACCGAACCTAGCGACCTATAGCGTTCCTATTAAGGAAGCTAAGGGGACCCGAACTAAACTATCCGACGCTAAATACTAAGCTAATAGCGATCATCGAAGCGTTCCAGTAATAGCGCCACTATTTAGCGTATAGTTAGACCCTAGTAAAGGTGCTAACTAACCACTTAAACTATTAGTATCTACTAAATAAGCCTCGAATCAAACCTTAATACGCCTATTAGCTAAAGGAGCTATTAAGCTTTGATTTTAAAATTCGTTACTATCCGGGCGTTTAGAACCCCGTAGATAGGCTTTTATATAAGCCGTAGCTCGTTATAGGTTAGGCGGATCTCGAAGCGTAGTGGTAGAAGCCCGTTAAGGGATTTACTAAGAAGTTTATTATTAGCCTTATAAGGGCCCGAGGTATACCTAAGCCCTTAGGTCTATCTAGCCTAAAGGACGAGATTATCTTTGCCTAGAAGGACGATCCCTTTTATATCGCCTTAGTATCGAAGGATAACTTAACGGACCCATAGTCCTATAATAGTTAAGGTGCGGTTTATTTTAGGGACCGCCTCTTTATACCGAACTAGTTAGGTTTACGCGATAAGGTCCTCTAGGTATTTTATAACGCGCCTACTACGGGCTATTATAGGTTAGGTCGGACTATTAAGAGGATTTCCGAGTCCTACTATTAGGAATACCTCTTACGAGACGTTAAGAAGTTCGTGCCTATATATAGTATCTATTAGAGGACTAAGCCGCGCTAGTATAAGCCTTTTAGGTACCTAGCACCTCTGCCTGTACCCGAATAGCCGTTCTAAGAGATCTTAATAGACTTCGTTATAGGCCTCCCCCCTATAACCTTATAAGGAAAGAAAAGGGATTCTATCCTAGTTATAGTGTATCGATTTACTAAGTACGCGATCTATATCCCCTATAGCAGCTCTTTAATAGCTAAAGGCCTTACTAGTATCCTATAGGTGTATGTTTTTAGTATCTACGGCCTACCTAATAGTATCGTTTCGGACTAAGGGTCCTTATTTACTAGTAAGTTCTGGACCACCCTATATAGCCTCCTAAGCATCGAGCGGCGGTTATTAACCGTGTTCCACCCCTAGACGGATAGCCAGATAGAACGATAGAACCAGAACTTAGAGCACTTCCTACGGGTATTCGGTGCCCTATAACAGGATAACTAGGTTAACCAGCTACCCCTAGCCTAGTTTACCTATAATACCGTATAGTATTTAGGTATCCAGTAAACCCCTTCTATTACGCTAATAGGTTTTAACCTATACGGACTATACGATATATAGATACGTAAGTTAGGCGAGGTTCGTGCCGTTATAGCCGAGTAAAGGGTAAAGCACCTTATATCGAATCGTAGGGCCATAGAGGTCCTTATTAGCAAAGCCTAAACCACCTATAAACGGTACTATAATACTAGCTAGGCGGCCTAGCGTTTTAAGATTAGCGACTACGTGCTGCTATCCCCGAAGAATATTAAGTAACGTCGCCCTAATAAGAAACTATTAGATAAGTTCCTTAGCCCGTATAAGATTACCTCCGTAATAGGTTAGTATAGACTCGCCTATAAGCTATAGCTTCCGGAGTCGATAAAGATTTATAACGTTTTCCTAATCTCGCTCCTTAAACCATAAAAGTCTCGGGATAGCAGGTCGCCTATACCCGTAGATATAGAGGTCGAACTATAGGAGTCGGATAAATACGAGGTAGAAGAAGTCCTGGCTTATCGCTATAACGGAAATAGGCGCCAATACCTTATTAAGTGGGCCGGGTATAAGTATAAATATAACACTTAGGAACCACGAAAACACCTCCCCGATACGCTTCTTAAGGAGTATTATAGTTAAAGGAATAAAACCAGTTAATAGCGTCGTCGGTGCCCTATAGGGACTTTTCTTATTTAGGTCTAGGGAAATAAAAAAAAAATAGAAAAAAGAAAAATCAAACAAAAGAAAACTAAACGCTAACGCCCACCCCCCCCCCTACTAAACTCCCCCTAGCCCGATCCTAATAACCACCGTAAGCAATCCTTATTTATTTTTTAGGGCCGGTTTTTTTACGAAGACTAGCTAACTTCGAATTTTATTTAACTAACTAGCCTAGGCGGCGGGTAATAGTGGCTATATAGCGCTCTATACGAATAAGGGCATTACGCCTTTTATACTCGGCCTCCTCCTCCTTTTCCTAGTAATAACGCGCTATAGGGTCGAACCCCTTATTATCCTGGGCGTATTTTTTTATAGCCTTAAGGGCCCGATATAGCTTAGTTTAGACCTAGTAGGCCCGGCCTAGTATATATTAGCAGTGCTCTTTATAAAGATATTAGGCCGACTTATAGACGTTTAGTCGTCTAGACTATTACCGCCCCGTATAGCCGCCACTAATATCTTTTATAGCTTCTTAGCTACCCGCTCCGCCTATAATAAAAGCTATATATCTAGTTAATAACCTCGGGAGCGGTTAAAGTGGAGGGGACTATAGCTATATAAACATACTAACTTATAGTCGCGGCTATTACTATTATAGTAATAATAGTATTTATTAGATACCTTACTACCGCGGCAGGGCCGTATAGTAAGGGGACTAGTAGCGTTATCGCTATATAGCGCTAGGGAACCTAGCGTGCGGGCGCACCGCCTATAAGGAGTATAAAGCTTTAGGCCTAACCTAACTAAGATAACGGGACGTACCGGTATTTTAACGCCACCGCCGTCGCTAAAGTCTAAGGGTCTATCGCTAGACTCGTCTATAGATAGAGCGAACTTTAATAATAACGACCTATTAGAGTTAGTTTCCTTATCGTTAAAAAGGGTGGCTTTATCGGTACTACCGCTTATAATAACGTCCTGATTAGTATAGTTAAGGACGCCCTCTAGGTCACTAAGGGGCTTAAGAGCACCCTACGGCGAGTTATTATACCCTAAAGGGAGAGGGCCGGTCGACTTAGTAACCAGAGTAGCCGTAGTAGCCGGCTTCTTAACGGTCCTAACCGGCGTAGCTTACTTAGCTAGAGTAGCCGCCGTACCTGGCTGCTTAATAGCTTTATCCTTAGAGGAGGAAAAAGATAACGAATCCGAAGATAAATCCGACGATAAGTCCGATAAAGAGTTAGACTGCTACTACTACTACTACTACTACTACTACTTAAGAGTAGCCGCTATAGCCGCGGCCTTAGCCTTAGCCTAAGCCTTCTTAGCGGCCCGCTATACCTTCTTCCTAGTAGTCTTAGTCACCCCCTTATCGATAACCTTAGGTGCTACCTTAGTGGACTTAGTGCTAACCGTGTCGGACTTCTTACCGGTCTTACCGGACTTCTTAGATAATTTACTAGCCGCGCCGGACTTTTTATACTTATTAGCTAAGCTAGGGGCGCTATTATACGATAGTGGTCTGCTTTAATGCTATAAGTTAGCCTAAGGTCTACGCGAAGGGGATATAATACTTATATAATAGTGATAGTGATAGTGCTAATAATAATAATAATCTGCTACGATATTAGCCGAATCCTAAGCCGCTCGCGATCCTATACGCGATATATAAACCCACGTAGAGATAATATATACCCTAATAAGGAGTCGATAGGATAAGTTAATACCCTTAATATAGACAGGGATAGATAACTTACTATAATAACGATACTATTATTATTATTATAGATAGGTAAATAAGAAAGGGTAAGAAAAAGGAAAATAATAAGATAAGTTAGGTAGATAGAAAAGTCCTATATTAGAATAATCGTATAACCTAATATAGGCCCTACTTATATTATTCCTTCCCCTTTTACCTAGATACGACTACCTATTACGGGTTTCTACGATACGGTTATTTAGTTAATAAAGGGCGTGTCTAGGGTGCTATTATAGTGCACGCGTCTACGGATAGGCTTTATTATTATTAATATTTATAATAGATATTATAACTTATTATCGCCTAGCCTTAAGCTAGATAAGCCGCGAGAGAGCGATAAAGGAAATAGAGTAAGTTCTTTTATTATTTAGGACTATAGCGTGGCAGGCCTTATTCTAATAGTGTTTTTTATATAGGCTTTTTAGGTCGCCTTAATAATAGTGGTAGTATAAGGGGATTACGAAAATAATAAGGGTTACGATTTACTACTAACCCGATATCTGCTTTTAGAGTTATGGTTTATTCTAACTAGAGCCCTTTATTAGATAGGGCCCTAGCCAGAGCCCTTAGGGCTTTATTATAGTATAGTCGTAGTAAGGGAGATAAATAAAGAAGACCTAGGAGAGTCATGCTTTATCTAAAGATAACCGGGCCTTTTGGTTTATAAAAGACTACGGTTATACTATATAAGGTGGATAGGATTAATTAACGGGTTAGGTCAGGTTAAGGGGGACGACTGGTTTGGCTTTAGGAGGACGAGGAGGGAGTTAGTGGCCCTGATAGGTGGAGTTTAGGCCGGCCTGTCTATCCCTAGGCCGGGGTGGATTAAGGGATAGGCCGGACTAGTAACGGTTACCGGCTCCCGTGGACAGGAGCCTTAGAAGGAGGGGCGTGATATTAGGGATATTCTATTTAAGGGAATCGAATAGGACTTAGAGGCGTTAAGGAATGCGTTAAGAACCCTGAACCGGCCCTAAGGTTAACCCTAGGGATATTTAGGACCGAGTTATATTTTAGAATTATTAAGCTGGCCTAAGACCTATGGTCTTAGAGCCTTAGGTTATTATATACCGATCCTAGGGAGGATATTCACTAGTCCTTAAATAGGGTGTTTCCCGTTAAGTCCTGAGTTAAAGGGGCTTAAGGAATAATCTTATAATTATTCCCCCCCTAAGGTTAGCTTCGTGACCTATTCT
Source organism: Sodiomyces alcalophilus JCM 7366 (assembly GCF_042370955.1). Lineage (NCBI taxonomy): Eukaryota > Fungi > Ascomycota > Sordariomycetes > Glomerellales > Plectosphaerellaceae > Sodiomyces > Sodiomyces alcalophilus. The sequence goes on from NW_027263532.1 coordinate 6,593,458, forward strand.
TATTATAGTCTTAACGACTCTCTTTACTCCTTATATAAAACCTATGATACTAGGGGCACGCGTAAATTATTTATATTACCCGGCCCTATTCGCGGGTAGCCCTTATATATCTTAGTAAGCACGATAAGGGTTGAATAGGGGGGGCCCGATAGCCCTACTGCCCGGCTCGTAGCTAGTCGATAATAGGCGCCGGTAGCTCTGCCGCTAAGGCCGATACGTCCGTGTCGTTAACTAGGGTAAGTAGGCCCTATTATAAACAGGGCCGTAGCGGATTAGTCGCCCGTTATGTATATAGAGACGGTACCGCGCTCCGGAGCACGCAAAGATATCCTAGCAGGACTTACACGAAACGTAGGAAGCTACGAACTATACGTTATATTACGTATAAGGCCGTCTATAGATAACGTAAAAAGCTTAAACATAGGCCTAGGATATATTAAATCCTAAAGATAGGGTTACTAGCTTAGGATAGATAGAATTAATCACTAAGGGTCTATCTTAGTAATCAATAAATAAGAGGATATTAGGGACTAAGATAAAGGAGTGTGGAGCTTATGTATTAGTGGCTTCGTAATACGAACAGTGTCAATACAGCGGCCGCACAGTGTCTTTGCGGCGGCCGCGCACGTGGAATAAATTTATTACTACTATAAGGGGGAAGGGGTTTTTATCCGAAGAGGTTTTCCCCCCTTCTAAATCTAAGAGGGACTGTTACCTAGGAAGGCTAGCCTAGTATTAGCTAAGCGATAATAGAGTAAGAATAAATAAATAAATAAAAAATACTTAGAATCTTTATCGCTTATAATTAAATAAGGTATACCGTGGAACCGAAAGTGATAATATAGGAACCGTTTAGTATAGGGTTCCGCTTTTATAGAGTGTATTGCTTTAAGGGGAATAGCCTTTATTAACTGGTTAGTTATAACCTATAGGTACCTATACTCTTTCTTTTTAGCGGGTAATAGATCCGTTATGAAGTCTATTAATAGGTCGCTTTTTATTTATTCGGGGATTAGGAGTGGCTTTAAGAGCCCTTATCTAGCATTCCTATACGCGTAACTCTAATTATAGATATTATAGTTCTATACAAACCTATATATATCTTTATTTATCTCCGGCTAGAAGAAGCGTATTGCTATAAGAGCGATTATATTGTCTCGCCCTAGGTGGCCGCCGATTATAGAGTTATGTATAGCCTAGATTTCTCGCGCTTATAGCGTGCTCCCTTCTTAGGCTCCCGGCACCTATAGGCGGTCTTAGAATATGAATAGCCTTTATAAAGTGATCCTATACTCGGTAATCTAGGCTCGGAGACCTAATAAGGGGGGAGACTATTAATCGCCTCCGGATACGGCTTAGGTAGCTAAGTAGTATTAATTATCCTCCTTTACTATTAAATCCTATAGTCTTTATAGCTTATTATTAGCTTTAAATACCCGTGGGTTTCGCGAAGGAGGCGGATCTTTTTTGAGGATTAAGGTCTTTAGGATTAATTATATTTACTATGCCTATTCCTATTTGTCTAAGAAGTCTTTTAGTTCGTCTTATTCTTTTCGCGAGAGAGCGTTGGCTATATAGTTATTAGCACCCTTATAGTATTCTAGCATGAAGTCGAATTAGGCTAGCTTACTAGCCTATTAACTTTATCTTTTATTAAGTATCTTCTTTATTTTTAAAGTACTCTAGAGCCTTATAGTCGGACAGGATCGTAAAGCGACTATAACTTAGGAGCTTAGCTCTTTAATATATTACGTAGCTTATAATCGCTAGTATCTCCTTATTATAAATAGGTAATTATACTCGGCTCCTATAAGTCGCTATAAGTAATAAGCGATAAACGTAGCGGTGTCCCTATTCGTCTTCTTAAGTTAAAGCGCCTCCTAATACGGATCTCGAATAATTAGTTTCTATAAAGGTCTTATTACTTAAGACCTATTATTATAAGATCGGTTCTTCCTAGAACTTCTTCTTAACCTCTTCGAAAGCCGCTTATTTGTAGGGACTCTAGGAGAACGCCCGGTCTTTCTTTATTAGTCTTATTAGGGCTATTATAATATAAATAAGGTTCTTTGTAAATATAGGATAATAGTTTATAAAGCCTAGGAAGCTTCGGACTCCCTTTATTAAGGTCGGGGCTTCCTACTCTTAGATCGCTTTTAGTTTATCGGGGTTATATAAAACACCTTAGCCGGTAGTAACTATAAACCCTAAATACTTTATAGTCCTTACACTAAACTCGTACTTTATTAGGTTAAGCGTTAACCCTATATCGCTTAGAGATTATAATACTACTTTAAGCTTTTTCTTATAGTCGCTAAGGGTTCTACTCGAGTAGATTAGGATATCGTTAATATAAGCGGTAACAAAGTTATTAAAGTAGCGCTAAAGCGTTTTATTAATATATTATTAAAAGGACGCGGGGGCGCTACTTAGGCCGAAGGGATATAGTAACTATTCGAATAAGCCGAATCGGGTTTAGAATACGGTCTTCGTTTTACAGCCGCCGGCTATTCGGATCTTATAAAAGGCGGTAACTATATCGAGTTTTATAAACCACTTAGCCCGTTCTACGTTCCGGAGTATCTTAGTGATTAGTAAGAGAGGGTAACGGTCCCTTTATATAATTATATTTAGGGCGCGGTAATCGTAATAGAATTATAGCCCGCCTCCTGTTTTTTTTATAAATAAAACCGGAGCCCCGGCAGCAGAGCTACTAGCTTATATAAGCCCCTTATCGATTAGGTTAGTAAGGGTCTTCCGCAGGACTAGTAGCTCTTCTTTAGATATATTATAAAAAGGGTCCTAGGGTAGTTCTGGCTCCTTACTATTAGGCCCTTATATAAGGTTTATTTTATAGTTAACTCTAGGCCGGTAAGGAGGGAGGCACTTCGCTTATAAGTCTAAGAATAAGTCGGAGAATCGTTATAATATCTCCTCCAGGATATACTATTAAGGGTCGACCAGGGACTTACCACGGAGAGCCTTATCAATATCCTTAATATTAATTATATAAAGCGCGAGTTCCTCCTTTCCGAACCATTATTTCCTTTATAACCGGCGTATAATACCGGCGAATACCGATCCGGTTACTATTTAAGCTCTATAAATTACTCTAATATTATCAGACTCTTCTTTGCGCTATAGTCGGATATCTATCCAGGCTATTCTATAATAGCGGCGACGCCTCTTTACGTAGTAAGTAATATTATTATATTCTATCCAGGGCTTTCCTAGGAATATATTATAATCTAATCCTAGTATTATATAAGTAAATAGTCGTTATATATATCCACCGATCTTAAGATTATATACGGCGATACCTAAGCTCTTACTAGATCCTATAGTCTTAGAGGACCCCGAGAGGGGTCTTCTAGTCTTATCGACTAATAGCAGGCGGAGAGACGTCATAAGACGTTTATTTATAGCTACGTAATAGTTATATCCCGTATCTATAAGAGCGGTAATTAACTTCTTATTTATCTGCGCTTGTATAAAAGCTAAATAACTATTACGCGACTAAGATATAAACTCTTTTTAATTACTTTATTCCTTTATAATAAGCTTTAGTGCCTGTTTTTATACTAGAGCTATTCTTTTTCTAAGTCTTGATCGTTATCTATGACTCCTATATAGGTTATCTTATTATCTAAGGTCGCCGAGACCTTAGCTATACGGCTCTCCTTTTAATCTTCGGCGTCCTTCTTCTCTAAGCGGTATTTCCTAGTAAGGTATCCCTTCTTTTTATAGTTATAGCACTCTCTTATCTCCTTCCTCTTAGTCTATGCTTAATTTACTCCTTTTATCTTTATATCACTATTATGGTTATAAGTATAGGTATTATTATGATTATTAGGGGGTAATACTTAGCTAAACCATAGTCTTATAACGAGGGCTTTAAGTCTCTAAGCGATACTCTATACTTTTATTACCTAAGTATAGTAATTATTTAGGAGTTTCGCGGTAATAAGCGCGGTATAGAGGCGATTACTAAAAGCTCCTTTTAGAAATATAATCTTCGTAGTATTATCCTATTAACCTTCGCCGGCGATAATTAGTTACTATTCGAAGCTAGGCACGAAGGTCCTTAACGCTTAGTCTTTTCTTTATACTACTATAACGTTTATAGGGTATTAGTTATATAAGGTTATTCGTTGACGTCCTTATATATACGGTTAAGGTAATTAGGGAAGTCTTCGGGCTTATATTAACTATCGGTTCCGCCTATGGCCTAAAACGAGGCGATGATACGGCGAGGGGCTTTATCTAGGTAAGCGTTAATAAAGTACTATTTCTTATAAGGGCTCTAGAAGAGGTATTAATCTAGTAGGAGCTTCTCGCGAATCTCAGATAACTAGCTTATATACTCCGAGCGTTTACTATTAAACTTCTATAGTAATAGGAGTGCCTTAGTCCGAGGGTTTAAGGCGGGTATCGGGTTAGGCGTAGGCGTCGGGGTAAGCGGTTAAGGGCCTTATATAGCCTCTTCTAATAGGGTAGCTAGGCGTAGTATAGCTATACGTTATTAGTTTTATATCGCTTATAATAGCTAATTAATAGCGTTCTATGATTCTTAGATCTAGGTAGTTAAGGTTAGGACCTAAGTCTATAAAGGGTTAATAATTTCCCTCCTCTACTCTGTAGCCTCGGGCGACTCGCCCGCCAGGCGTAACGGAGCGCCGGGAGGTGGATTAAAGTAGTGGTCTATCTCTATTAGCGTAGCGTATAGGTTTCGCTAAGCTTTAGACATATAAGCGGCTAGTCACGAGTTATTTATAAAATAAGGCCGAATAATTAAATTCTCTAAAGCTAAGGAGAAAAGGAGGAAAAGGAGAAATTTCCATAGGCGCTTACGACCTAAATATAATATCGCGGCGACCCACTAAGGACACGATATCATTGGTCGGAAGATCCAGTACTCTACTGAATTATATCCACGGGGTTAACCCGTAACAGGCCGATATTTTCTTTAATAAGCCGCGGCCTGCTCTAGGGTATCCTGCTTAATATCGGTAATTTCCTTATTATCGCGCCGCTTAGCCCGCGCGCCCTTACCGGCACCACGGGTAGTTTTAGCCTTATACTTACCAAGGCTAACCTTTAAGATTTACTAAGCTTAGAGCGTAGCTTCTTACTATAACCATTGATACGTGATTAGATATAGACTAGGGCGTACTTATAACACGGGCTTTATTAAACCCGCCGGGCCGTACCTTAGCGGCCTTTAGAATATCCTATAGAACTTTAGCGGCGGCCTTACCCGCTATTATTAACTAGGAGATAGTTCGTATAGAACGGACCACGGAGCAGTCTATGGCGGAGGGAGTATAAGCCTATATCGAGGCATAAACGATTACCGTTAACCTAATAGTAACTAATTTCTCTAAAAAGGTATATAAGTAAGGAGTTAAATATACGCTAATAACAGGATACGCACTAGCGCTATGTCGGCACGACTTATATAAGATAATGCCTATGTCTTTTAAATCTAAATCGGCTAAATAGCCGGTATATTATAGGCATAGCGTCTATAAAGCCTTACCCTCGCTTATATCGACGAGCTTAGCTATACTAGAGGTAGTATTATTAACGGCTAGGGTATTAACGGCGGCGGCCTTTTTTTAACGTTTACTAGGAGTCCTAGCTACACTATTGCTACTATTAGCGGCACGTTCTTCATTACTCTTAGGAGCTATAATAAATAGACGATACTACAATAGTAGTTAGCTTATACTCTAACCACGCGTTAAACGATATAGGAGGAACTTATAATAATACGAAATAAAGACGGTTATAATAAGGGAATAAGGCTAGGATAAAAAGATCGGAGTTAGTAATAAGACGCGACGCAGACTAATAAAGGAAATAAAGTTATATAAAGCTATTATCGGCTAGTCTTAACTTTATCGTGGAGTAGCGTAGGATTACTTATAAAGCTTAGTATCTAATTTAATAATTTAATACAGTTAATTAGAATAGAGTAAAAAGAGGAAAATAACAGGAATAGGATTATAGGAAAAATAGAATAGGATATCTATAAGGTTAGGTAGGACTAATCTCCTGTTTTACTTATATAGAAAGAATAATAAACGTAACCCTATAACTAGAAGGAACGACTACCTTAGTATTATAATAAAGGTAGTTATAGGCTGGCCTTATTAAAGGGATTCGGGATAATAAAGCAGTTAGTAAAGGATTATATTATAACGAGAATAGGATTATTATAAAGGCCGATATTCCGGGAGAGGAAATAAAAGGGGGGAACGTAACGGGTAGATTAGGCTAAAGTCATAATAAAGTTATTAGGCGGATTAGGGGAAAAGATAATATAAGGGAATATCGGGTTAGAGAAAGATATAGGAATATTAGATTAGTATTAAGGTTTCCGGGATAGAAACTATAAAAACGGAGCGCCCTATTAGGTGCCGGACCTCTAATACCTAAGTACCGGGTAGTTACGAGTCACGATAAGGTTCTAGACTAGTACGAACTACAGATAACTATAGAGTATCCGGTCCGGGACCTAACTCGACGCTGGCTATAACGTGGTCGGCACCGGGGCATAAGTCGGGTTATTTACTATAAGCTAATAGATAATAATCGACTAGGCAAAATAAACTCCCGCGCAGGACTAATCTAGCCAGTATATGTATAAGAAAGTATAGATAGCCGCCCTTAAGATAAGGAGGCCATCGCTTAATTTACCTCTTCGGCACCCCCTACCTTTTAATATAAGTACAATCACGTCCTAACTACTAAATACCTTTATCCTGATTATCTCTTTACTCTTCGGGATTACCTACTTAATAATAACTATCTATAACCACGGAGCCAAGTTTATATAACGCTTTACTAGGATTATTGGTAATTATCTTAAGGTTTAGACTAATCAAGGGGTTATCGATATAAATAAAAAGGATTATATACGCGGTTCCTTAATCGACGGGTAGTATACCTAAAGGATTAGCTAGAAGCTATATTCGCTTAGCCGTAAAGACTAAGCATTTCTAGACTAGACCCTGGATAGACTTTATGACTAGGACCGTATAGAATAGATATTACCACCGACGCCCTTTAGCGCTCCGGTCTTTATTATATAGTAAGACGTGAAAGGTAAATATAAAGGCCGTATACTAGTAGACCTCTACGCTCTAAATAAGGTTATTATCCTTAAAATATACCTAATACCGCTTTAGGATAAAGTTATTAAGCGATTCCGCGGGAAAAAGTTTATCTCCGTTATTAACGCCCGGGCTTTCTTCTACTAATTCCCTATATACGAGCCATACTATCAATAGTTTATTATCATTTCCTAGTAGGGATAGGAATAACTAAAGGTCGCCCTAATAGCCTTTCGTAACTTGCCCGCGTATATCTAATACTATATAGACTAGCTCTTTTATCTATACTAGGACTTTATTTCCGCCTTTATCGATAATATCGTTATTATATCTGATACCGAGGATGATTATACTAAGCACTTAAACACGGTGCTCTTATTATTTAATAAAAAGAGGATTAGTATCTCTTCCGATAAATCCTTTATTAGATATCTATTAGTCTAACTACTAGGATTTAAAGTCGATGCCCTCGGGTTATTAAATACGAAAGAATATACCGAGGCTCTATAAAAGATTTAACCTCTGACTTCTCTTTAGTCCTTAAAACGTTAAATTAGGATAATAATATAGCTTCGCTACCTTATTCCCCGATTCTCTTATCGAATCGCTCCCCTCTAGTAACGGAAAATACCCCTTCTCGCCGACGCTTATTAGATCAGGAAAGATAAGGGATAGGCCTATAAGGCGTATACTAGATACACGATATTTAAGACTATTATTAAAGAGTTAGCAACGTTCTATAATATTACTAGCGCTTTTACCTTAGACGCTTACCTGTTTTATTATATCCTTACTAAGATCCTCTTTATCTAGCTAAACCCCTTTAAAGAGCACGGGTTCTCTGCTATACTTTTCTAACTAGCTAGTAAAACTAAATAGTTCATTAAAGGAACCTTTAAGAAAACTGATATTCGATTAATACTTTATATTAATAAGGGGTTTAATACCGCTAAAGAGAAGTACTAGCCCACGGAACGTAAGGTCGCCTATATAATATAGGCCTTTTATATAACCCGTACGATTATTTAGTCCGCTTATCGTAACCCGACTATAGTCTTTACCGACTATATAGCTAGTATCGGTCTTATAAAGTCAATAGTCTTATATAGCACCGATAAAACTAAGCTAAATATAAAGCTTACCCTCTTCTCCGAGTTTCTTAGCTGATTCTAACGAGATTATCCTATATATTCTTAGTAAGACTAATATAATAGCCGCCGACTTATCTTAGCTACCTATTACCGATAGCCCCCCGGCTAAAGGTCTAGGCGAATTAAACAGGATTTAGGAAGATTAAGCTATATACTATATTAGCAAAATTTAAATTAAGGATGATATATAATATAAGATTATCAAAGGTTACGGTAACGATTTAAAGTAGGCACCTATCCTTACCTAAATTACTAACTATAACTTATTAATTCAGATTCCTTTTAAGGTAGATAATAGTCTCCTATACTTAGTGGATTTAAATAGGAGAAAACGTCTTTATATCCCCTTCTCCCTATATAAAGAATTCCTTTAGGCCGCTTATAACGACTAGTATTATTTCGGAGCTAAATAGATATAGTATAATTTAATTAGCCGCTTCGTAATCCTATAACTATATAAGGAGGTTAACCTGTATATCGCTTAATATAGAATATATTATACTTACTAAATGGATTAATAAGCTCTTTTTAGCGAGATATAGCCTATCCTAACGCTCCTAATCTCCTTTTATACATTCGCTATAGACTTTATTCTCGGACTACTCGAAATACCCTCCGTAGGGATACCTTAATAGCATAAAGGCTTCCTTTTATTTAACGCCCTCCTAACTATCATAGATAAGTTCTTAAAGGCCTCCCTGCTTATCCCTGGCTATAATACTTATACCGCGGAAAATTAGGTGTCTATGCTCTTTTAAGCCCTCTAAATGGGTAATAAGGGTATCCCCCCGCTATTATCTCGGATTATAACCCTAAGTTCTTATTAGACTTCTAGATAACTCTGTAAGTAGTAGTCGGAACTAAGCTAAAGTTCTTAGCGGCCTAGTATCCCTAAACCGACGGTATTTTCGAAAAGAAAAACTAAACCGTTAAGATCAGAATACGTATATACCTAGCGGATAACCTAAACCCCCCGTGGCTAAAAGTAATTATACTCTTATAGTTTAACCTAAATAACGCCTTTAATAAGACGCTCGGCTATATACTAAATAAGATACTATACGGCACTAAAACGAATAGTCCGTGTAACCTAAGCAGCGATATTAACTCTAAGTTCGTATATTAGATATTCTAGGAGGATATAAAACTTATTATCGCGATAATATAAATATATATAAAGCGCCTATATAATAAGAAACGGCGTAATATTCGGTTTAAACCCGGCGACTACGTGTATATCCGTCTTCACCGCGGATACTCGCTCCTAGGCAAAGCTAGCTATAAGCTTAGTGCTTAACGGATAGGCCTCTTTAAGCTCCTCGAGTAAGTATTACCGCTAGCGTACCGATTAGATCTGCTTAACACCCTTAATATACACCCCGTTATTAGTATTACTTAATTGTAAATAGTTAGGTTCGCGGATATACTAGATATTAAAGGACCTATCGATATATAAAATAAAGATTAAGAATAATAGCGGGACCTCTATAAGAACTACGAGATTAAAGCTATCACGGATAAACGGATTTCTTGTCAAGGAAAAGGCAGGCTATATACCGAGTACTTTATTCAATAAAAGAATTAGCGGGACTAGTAGAATATCTGGATACCGGTAAATAAAATAGAAGCTCCGGTTTCTAGTAAAGGAATTCGAAAACCGTTAAAGAGCTTTAGAGGTGCTTTGTTTAGTATTAAAGGGAATAAAGAAGGTTAAAAGGCCCGAGCCCGGCGAGCTCTAAAGAACCTAAGGGCCCTATTTAGCCTCGCTGCGGAGCTAGGCTCAAGCTAAAGGGCTATCCCCCTTAATAATAGAAACTCCTTTAGCAGGTATAACTGGTATAGAAAGAATAACACTATCTAATGTCGAATTAGTAAGAATAGAAGCCTTACCGGCTATATAGCCCTAGTATATATATAAATCAGCATAGCTAACTTAAAAATAAAAGATTTCCTTAGCCGCCTATAGCGTTACCTTTTCCCTTTATCCTTTACCTATAGTTAAGCGTTCACGACTATAGATCTTACTATTATTCCCGCTTAGCTATTCCTAAATATAGCTATCGCGTATACTTATCGAGTTCCGTTTCCCCATTATATCCCGCTCCTACTTTAAGAATTATTCCCTAGTATAATTTTACTATTACCACTAGTTAACTCTTTTATAGTCTTACTATACCGACCTAGTTATAACTCTGTACGCCTTAATATAGCCTTTTATATAGTTATTTACCCTATAGACGTTTTCTCGCTTTAAAGACTAAGAACTCCGGGGGGAGTTTACTTATTAGTTGAAGAATGGACAGGACGGGTCTAGGCCAACCTTTAAAGGATACTTTAGAGCTATTAGTCTATTTAGTAATGACAACGGAGTCGCCTACTATTTTATAACGGCCGGCCTAGCCTTTAAGTAGTAGATTATAGCGTATAAAGCTATCGGGAAACATTATTATCGTTAAGTAACTGAAAAAGGGTACGACGATCCTTAGAATGGGCGATTAGAGTATATTATCTTTATACTAGAACCTATTACTTATCAGTGCGTTATTATAGCTAGGGCTAAGAAAATTATACTAGAATACCTATAGCTATAAGTTCTATTAGATAATAATCAGGCTATTACTTAATAGCTGTAATCCAATTAGTTATTCGAGTAATACCTTATAATAGCGAGATACAATACACTCCGTGGCCTAGATAAGTAATTGTTATACGGATCGGCCCGCCGGGCTAGTAGAGTAATAGTAATAGAAACAGACTCTCCTATACGTATTAATAACACGCCTAATAGCCGCTAAAGTGCGGTATTTTGCGGTGCTAACCTATTAGCCGAAATAATTAATAAGATTAATAAAACTAGGGTACGGTTAGTCCGACTAGGGCACTTGGTTATTCCGACTAGGGCAGTACTGATAACACCTGACGCCAGCCGCGACGACTTCTTTTTGTACCTAGATACTTAGAGACACGTATTGAGCGTATCGTTGTTACGATAAATTAAGCGTCACTACGATTCATTAAGTGTATCGTTGTTACGATTAATTAAGTGTATCGTCGTTACGATTAATTAAGTGTATCGTCGGTATCGTCGGTATCGTCGGTATCGCCGGTATCGTCGGTATCATCGCTACGATTAATTAAGTGTATCGTCGGTATCGTCTCTACGATTAATTAAGTGTATTGTCGGGACCGTCGCTATAATCGATTAAGTGTATCGTCGGGACCGTCGCTACGATCGATTAAGCGTATCGTCGTTACGATTAATTAAGTGTATCGTCGTGACCGTCGCTACGATCGATTAAGCGTATCGTCGTTACGATTAATTAAGTGTATCGTCGGGACCGTCGCTACGATCGATTAAGCGTATCGTCGTTACGATTAAATTAATTAAGTATATCGTCGGTATCGCCTCTATGATTAATTAAGTGTATTGTCGGTATCGCCTCTACGATTAATTGAGTGTATCGTCGTTACGATTAATTAAGCGGATATCTTATAGTATGTGAAAGTATCTGGGTATAAGCGGAACACGCGGGCGGGTGTCACCGGCTGTCAACATAGGACCCCAGTCGGAACAACCAAGTGCCCTAGTCGGACTAACCGTACCCTAAAACTAATAGTATTAGGCTTATATTAGTAGATATTGTTAATAAGCTTAGCGAAGGGAGCATTAAGCTAGACTTATTTATCGCTGTAACTAAAGAGTATAGGGAGTATATCCAGCGACACGCCTCGGCTATTAAGGATTATATATAAACACTTAAAGAATAGCCCATGCCCGCTATCCGTCTAGTTAGAGATATCCTGGCTTAGACTAGCCTATATCTATCCCCGACTAATACCAGCGCCGCTATACTTAGTAACACCACCGCTTCTAAAAGGCGGCTATATAACGGGATAGGCCCCGCGGAGCCGAGCAGAAAGTTATTCTTTAATAGGTAAGGAGAAGATAAGATCTGGGTATAGGCGGCTAAGGCCTTCGCTGCTAGGCTTAAAGACCCTAACACCTAGCCTTAGCGTACCGACTTCGAGACCGATAGCTAGATATTAGCGATTATAAACTAGTGCTATTACGCTATTATTACTCACCTGCCCACTGCTAAGTTTATAATATAGTTTATCGAAGACTATATAACAGCTAATAAAGTTTAGCAGGTAATCGATCTACTATTCTTACTCGCGATATAGCGTATAGACTAATATATATGGGTGGCTCGGTTAGAGAATAATAGCGAGCTGCATAAGGGTAAGAAGAATACTATATTCTACCGCTTAACTAATAACAGCCAGACGATAATAGACCTTATTGATATTATACTCATAATAAGTAATAATCATAATAATCATAAGTATAATATCTAAGTCAAAACAAACAGTATATAGTCATATTTTAATGAATTGGGCTACGAGTAGTAGGCTGTACGCGCGGAAGAGAGGAAAATAAAGCAAAAAGCTGTTGAATTCGTAGAACCGTAGGATTACTGCTTATTGCGCGAACGTGTAAAGAGCTGACTTCTGGGATTTCTTCCTGGATCCGGGGCTGGCAAAAGACCCTAGAAGATTGGGTGGCGACTACTACGTCAACAGCCTACGCGACGGCTATCACGCCACGTTATTAGCTTAAGTAATAACTAAGATATCGTATTTACGATACCTAGTGTATTTTCATAATATATATTATAAGCTAAGTATATATACACATATAATACGTATAGTATTATAGTATAGGTTAAGCTGCTTATAAAGTAGACGCCTAGTTATATAGCTATAACCATATACTGTTTATTTTAACTTAGATATTATACTTATGATCACTATAATTATTACTTATTATAAGTATAATATTAACAGACCTTATTCACTATACCCCCGCTATTTATAACTATAACGGTAAGAATAGCTATAAGGGGCTTCTAGCCTTATACGACCTAATAGACAACGATATAAAGAGTCGCCTAAACGAGATCTCCCCTAAGGACGCGGCTATTATCCTCGATAATATGCACTAACCGTATATATCTCTGGCCAGCCAGTACTATAGGACCTACGAGAGGATTTAAGCTGGGTAACCTTAGGGTATAGTAAATAATATATAAACAGGATGGATTATCTAAAGGAGAGGGCGAGGTTCCGGCTATATATATCTACGGGGGAACCTCGGGCTATCTAAGGCTAGGCGCTATACTGGGTATAGTGCTAGGATGGTGCTAGCACCGGTCTAGCGCTATACTGGTTAAGTCCCTATATAGTGCTGGCACTAATCTGGAGCTATATGGTTTTAGGTCTCGGTATAGTGCCGGATAGTGGTGCGTAGTATATACCCCGGGAGAGATAAAGCCCCGCGTCCCGCAGGCTTCGCCGTCCCTTAAGGTCTATAACGTCTAGTTTAGACTCGGCGTGGCCCATTGTTATACTGGTAATAAGTGGTAGACGCGGTTATACTTCTTTATTGCTAGCTAAGGCTAAATAAACAAAAAAATAAAAACTATAGTATAGAATAGCGCCCTATAGCGCGTGTTCCTAACTCCGTTAGACTCCGTCTATAGTGCTGGTAATTACGCCCGGCCGCCCGCCCCTCCGTTATATATTTACTAACCTAGGACCTAATATAAATAAAAGAGAATAAAAATAACTAAAAGACAAAGATAAACCCTAAAGGCTAATAAGCTAAGTCCACGGTGCTATCTTATTATAGAACCTCTATATCCGGAGCGTCGGGCTCTATATTCGGCAGGCCCTAGCCCTATATAGATAGCGCTAGGATATTTACTACGTTATCGACTTAGAGTTCCTCGCGGCGTTACTTAAGCTCCGTGCCGGCTAGATCGTATAATAATAGTAGGCCTTTATAGCCGTGAGCCTTATCGTGATCGCTAATAGCCGTGGCGTAATAAATAGCATCTATTACGAGTTAGGCGTCGTTAGTTAGTCGGCTAGCCATAGCGTCGCGCTTCGCCTTATCTAGAAAGCCGTCGTCCTCTAGCTTAGCGACTTAGATATAGTTCTCTAATCGCTATATAGCGATAAGGAATAGTAAGTTAGCTGCGTGCTACACGTTATTACCGATAATATAGGCGTTAATAAAGTCGATAACGAATTTAGCTACGGGGATAGGTACTACGATACCGTACGGGCCCTATATAATAATAGCTAGTATCTACCCGTTCGCGGTGAATATTATACGCGCTAGTATTAGGCTAGCGTCCTTAAGACGCCTCGCGAAACTCTTAGCGGTCTGTACCTATATTTTATCTTCGCCCTGTATAGTAAAGAGAAGCCGCTTGGCGGCCTGCCTAGATCCCGTGCTGTTATACGCTCGATTTCTAAGCCTAATAATACTAGGCGTAGTGGCTTACCCTCCTAATAGGGATACGTTTAGACTGGCTTAAGCGAGTATATCTATAACTAACTGCATAGCTAGTGCGGGGCGTTCCTTTAGTCCTTATAGCTAAGCTTTGATAGCGGTCGCGTGCTATTTAATATACTCGCGATATTCTTTAGTGGCGGTAATAAAGTCTATAAGCTCGATCTTATTATTCCCGAGCCTATCCGTTATATCAGCGAGTATTAGGCTGATACTAATAGCCTTATCTATCCTGGCGAGTATATCCGCTATAATATTTATATCGCGGAACGCGGGGCTTTAGTGTTAGCTCGGCGTGTTAGTTACTCGTATAGGGGAACCCGTCTTAGTGATAATAAGACGATTAGCCCTACGGGCCGATCTATAAAGAAATTAACTATTTAGTCCGCGGGGAGTATTATCCCGGGCTATTACTAGGTACTGCTTAAACGATTATTTATACTAAGGCCACTAGGTAATCGTGTAATTATTATTTAATAAAAACTACGGCTATAGGTACTCCGATACGATCTCCTTTACTTTACCGACGCTAATACACTTATTAGCGATAGGCTCTAGGGCGAATATAGTGCGCTCTAGGCGTCTATTTTAAGGGTCGTCGTACCCTTTTTTAGCTAATTAGCGTCGGTAACGTTTAGCGATTACTTCGTGATCTACGATCCACTATCGAAATACTAGACCGGCTATAGTAAGATAATGTATTACCCCGTTCTTGTCTCCGAAAAGTGTGATGGCTCTGAAATAGCCGTTAAATATTAGGCCGGAGCCGTCCTGGCCGTTCCTAAACCACTGGGTAAACTCCTTACGGAGCTCTTAATCTTTCGATCTATAAACGTCCGTCGGGTATATAACTATATAGAAGGTTATATCAGGGGGTATAGAAGTAGGTAAGAAGCGGCTAGGGTAATAGTAGGCTTATAACGGGGAATAATGTTTATATAACGGAATACGGTAAGAGTAATAGTACTTGATAGTGCGTGTTAGGATATAAGGCTTATAATAGGAATAGAGGCTATGTTAATAGGTAATTAAGTAGGGAACGTGGTCACGATTATTATAATCGCTTTATTATAGGTAAAGAATAGAGGAAAATGATAAAGATATAGGTAGCCGAGGAAATCTTTTTATGTTCGGGCTAGCCTTACTGATTTATATATACGCTAGGGCTCTATAGCCGGTAGGGCTTTTATTCTTACTAGTTCGAGGTTAGATAGTATTATTCTTACTATATCGGTTATGCCTTCTAAAGGAGTTTCTATTATTACGGGGGACGGTTCTTTAGCTTTAGCCTGGCTTAGCCGCGAGGCTAAATAGGTCCCTTTAGTTCTTTCAATCTCGCCAGGCTCGGGTCTTTTAGCCTCTTTTATTCTCTTTAATACTAAACGAAGCACTTCTAAAGCTCTTTAACGTTCTTCGAATTCCTTTACTAAATCCGGAGCTTCTATTACGTCTGCCGGTATCTAAACGTTCCATTAGTCCGGCCAGTCCTTTATCGAATAAGGTACTCGGTATATAGCTTACCTCTTCCTTTACGAGTAATCCGTTTATCTAGGATAGTCTCGATCTTATAATGCTTATATAGGTCCCGCTATTACTCTCGGTTCTTATCCTCTATATTAACGGGTCCCGTGGTGTCTAGTATCTCCGCGAACCTAACTGTTTAAAGTTAAGTAATACTAATAACGGGGTGTACTTTAAAAGTCTTAGGCAGATCTAATCGGTATATTAGCGGCGATACTTACTTAAGGGCCTTAAAGGGGCCTGTCTGTTACGCACCGAGCTTAGGGCTAGCCTTACCTAGGAGCGAGTACCCGCGGCTAAGGCGGACGTATACGCGGTCACCGGGCTTAAACCAAATATTACGCCGTTTCTTATTATATAGGCGCTTTATATATATCTATACTATTATAATAATAAGTTTCGTATCCCCCTAGAATATCTTATATATAAACTTAGGGTTAATATTACCGATTAGGTTAAGCGGACTATTCGTTTTAATACCGTATAGTATCTTATTTAGTATATAGCCGAGTATCTTATTAAAGGCGTTATTTAGGTTAAACTATAAAGGTATAATTACCTTCGGCTATAGGGCGTTTAGGTTATCCGCTAGGTATATACGTATCCCGATCTCGACGGTTTAGTTCTTCCTCTCGGAAATATTATCGGTTTAGGGATACTAGGCCGTTAAGAACTCTAGCTTAGTTCCGGCTGCCTTTTATAGAGTTATCCAGAAGTCTAATAAGAACTTAGGGTTATAGTCCGAGATAATAGCGCGGGGGATACCCTAGTTACCTATTTAGAGGCCTTAAAAAAGCATAGACGCCTAGTCCTCCACGGTATATAGGTGCTATAGCCAGGAATAAACAGGGAGGCCTTTAAGAACTTATCCGTAATGGTTAGGAGGGTATCGAATAAAGGGAAACCTTCGCGCTACTAAGGTGTCCCTACGGAGGGCATTTCGGGTAGCCCGATAATAAAGTCTATAGCGATAGTATAGAAGGGGATTAGGGGCGTTAGGATAGGCTATATCTCGCTAAAGGGAGCCTACCGATCTGTTTAGTGGGTACGATATATCTTATATTAAGCGATATATAAATCGACCTCCTTATAGAGTTATAGGATTATAAAGCGGCTAACTAAATCGTATTATATCCGTTTAGCTCCGAAATAGTACCGGTTATCGTGGGCGGCCGAGAGGAATTCCTTATATAGGGAGAAGGGGATATAAAGGCGTTTTCTCTTATTTAGATCTACCTAGTATAAAAGACTATTATCTACCTTAAAAGGGATCTTAACTAGTAAGTTATACTTAGTGGTTTAGGTAAGGATAGGTGCTTACTTTAAATTATTATTATATCCTTTAATAATCCTTTATCGTATATTATCCTTTATTTCGATTTCGCTAATATAGTGTATAGCCTAGTCTTCCTAAATCCGGTCTAATTCGCCTAGGCCTTTAGCCGGGGGGGTGTCGGTGGTAAGTCGCTAACATAAAGCGTCGGCTACTACTTTCGTCTTACTAGGGATATATTAATAATCTAACTAGAATTAGCTAAGAAACTCGGAGGAGAGGGTAGGCTTTATATTTAACCTAGTCTTATCGGTACTAGACAGGATAGTTAACTTTATAATGCCTATAATAGCGGCGTGGCCTATAAGGACTATAGTCGGGTTACGATAAGCGGACTAAATAATAGTACGGGTTTTATAAATAGCCTATACTAAATAGGCGACCTTAAATTCCATAGGCTAGTACTTCTTTTCGGCGGCGTTAAGTCCCTTACTAATATAGAGCACTAGTCGAATATCGGTTTTCTTAAAGGTTCCTTTAGTAAGCTATTTAGTTTTATCGACTAATTAGAAGAGTATAGCGGAGAACCCGTGCTTTTTAAAGGCGTTTAGCTAGATAAAGAGGATCTTAGTAGGGTTATAGTAGAATAGGTAAGCGTCCGAGGTAAGAGCGCCGGTGATATCGTGGTACGTAGCTAACTCTTTAATAGTGGCCTTAAAGGTTATGCGTTTGATATACGCTTTACTGGCCTATCCCTTATCTTTCCTGATTTAATAAGCCTTAGCGAGAAGGGTCGTGTTCTAGTACTAAAAGGGAGCGATTCGATAAGAGAATCAGGGAATAAGATAGCGAAGCTACCCTATTATCCTGATTTAACGTTCTAAGGACTAAAGAGAAGTCGGAGGGCGAATCTTTTATAGAGCCTCGGTATATTCTTTGGTATTCGATAGCCTAAGGGCGTTAACCTTAAATCCTAGCAGTTAGACTAACGGATATATAATAAAGGACTTATTAGGAGAGATACTAATCCTTTTTTAACTAAATAAGGAGAGCACCGTATTTAAGTGCTTAGTATAATCGTCTTTAGTATCTAATATAATAACGATATTACTAATAAAGGCGGAGATAAAGTCCTAGTATAAGTAAAGGAGCTAGTCTATATAGCGTTAGACGTGTATAGGCGAGTTATAGAAGCCTATTAGGGCGACCTTTAATTATTCCTATCCCTATTAGGAAATAATAATAAACCGCTCGCGGTGCGGTTTATATATAAGGAACTAATAGAAAAAGGCCCGGGCGTTTATAACGGAGATAAACCTTTTCCCTTAAAGTCGCTTAATAACCTTATCCTAAAGCGGTATCGGGTACGTATCTAGGATAATAACCTTATTTAGGGTATAAAGGTAAACCATTATACGGCCTTTACGTTTACCTTTTACCTCTTATTATATAATAAAAACCGGAGTATTAAAGGGTATTAGTATTAACGTTTATTCTATACGGTCCTGGTTATAGAGTCTATCTAGGGTCTAGTCTAGAAAGGCTTAATCCTTACGGCTAAGTGGATATAGCTTCTAGCTAATCCTTTAGGTATATTACATATTAATTAGGGGAACGCGTATATAATCCTTCTTATCTATATCGATAACGCCTTAGTCCGTCTAAACCTTAGGGTAGTTACCGATAATCCTAGTAAAGCGTTATATAAAGCGGGCTTTATAGTTATAGATAGTTACGCCTTCTAGAGTCGCTTTAATCGGGGTGTCTAGGCTCTTAGCGATTCCTAGCTTCCCGCTAATAGGTAAATACCCTCTAAAGATATCGCCTTACCTTTCCGGACTTAGGGACTTCTCGGCGGCCTCTAGTTATTTTATTAGAATATCGCGGGCGTTATCCTGCTTTATATTAAAATATCCGTTTATATAAAAGGGATCTATATACCCTAGCTTATAACCCCGGGAAATAAATAGCGGCTAGTTATTAGCGTTATAGATTAAGACGGATATCCCTTCGCTAAGGATATAGTTTAGTAAACCCTTAATATCTGGTTAGAATTCTATAGAGTCTAAGGTTATATTCCGTTCCTTAAATAAGACGAATCTATACTAATATGGCGGAATAATAATCTTCTTAGCGCCTTTTAGTCGGCGTTTAACTAGTAAACGTTTAGCGAAATTACGCGACGGGATAATAAGACCTTCGTAGGACCTAATCTAGATAGCGTCCCGCGAATTAAGGATATCGACTTTATTTAGATAGTTAAATTCCTGCCTAAGGAGTAGACCGGCTTCTAGCTTAGGGACTACCTAAGCCTTTACGTGTAGCTATTTAACTCGGGGCTAGCCGTCCACTATGCCTTATACTAGTAGGGTAAATAAAGCCTATCCGATAGTATCTAAGGTACCTACGCCGCGAAGCGTAGATCTCTTAGACGTGTCGATTTCCGTGTCGGGGAGGTAAAGGAGAAGATGCTGGCTTATAATATATTATAAGGCACCTAAATTAATATAAGCTTTAAAGGGAGCGCTTTCTAGAGTTACTTAGACTTAGACCCTTATATATATATAACCGTATAGGCCGGCTACGGGGTCTATTACTTCCTATAGGGCGCCTTTAATTAACGGGGAGTCCTAACCGCCTTATTCCTTTATTAGGAATAGGTAGGAATAAGACTTCTTATAGCGGAGGGCCTTATTATTAGATCTTATTAGCTATCTGCACTTAGTATATTATCGTTATACTTAGTAAAGATCACGGTACTTAGGTACGAATCCGGGTTTATCGGTAACCTAGTATAATTAATCACTGCCTTTATTAGTCTTAGCTTTATTATCTATAAGGTCCTCGGAACTATTAGACTCCTCCCCGAAATAGTATAGGTCCTTTAGTTCCTTATTATTCTTATATCCTTTATCGGAGACCTTATTATCTACGGTAGTGTTTACTAGATCTTAGGATTACTCCCGTTAGAAGTTCCGGTTACCTCGCGTTAGTTAATTAGATATATTATTAGCGAAGAGCCGTTAGCCGCGTTTATTTATATAGCAGTTTAGTGTTCCTACGGCTAGTAGGGCGTAGTCGGTCCGGCGAAATTATCCTAGTCCTAGTAAGCGATATCCCGGTAATAGTAAATAACGATCCGGTGCTAGGGAGTGTTATTCGGGCTACGGCGAGTAGCGTAAAGCTAGGCTACTGCGTTGATCCGGGTACCGGGGAAAGGGCGAATATACCTAGGAGGATCAGTTCGATATCGATATCCGTTTAATATATAGCAGGGTTTATTCGGTAATAAGTACCTTCTAGGCTTTATTAGTATAATTCCGGTATTATCCTAGTATTATATTAGCTAGGCTATTTATAAAGTCGGTCGCTATAGTTTCCGGTCCGGGACAGGGAATAGTGTTTACTAGGTTAGCGTCTAAGCGGTCCTATATAAGAACTAAATACTTACCTCTAGGTTTATTAGCCGCCTTTACTAATCGGATTACCTTATCTATAAAGACACGGATATTATAGCGGCTAACTATATCGTTTAGGGTATATCGATCGCGTCTTAGCTTATACTGGGCTTCCTCTTAAGGTAATCGGAACCTTTTTTATAAGGCGGTCTTCTATTCTATAACGGTTACTATTATAATAAGGTATAAAGGTTATTCTTTATTAAGACTTATAAACTATACAGAGGCCTCGCCTAATTAATACCGGGCTAGTCCCCGGGGAAAGGACTCGCGGTGCTAGGTACTTAGGCCGGCATACTAGTCTATTATATTAATAAAGCGGAAACGTCTATATAAATTAGTTTAGTTCCTTTAGTCTCGAGATCCTAGTTAGTAGCAAAGTATATAGGAGGCTTAAAGTAACCTAGGTTATTGGCCTTAAATCGGTGCGTTTGATTATCGCGCTAGCTAAGGATAGCGAGTAAGTCTAACTATTATACGTATAGGTATAGTTCCGGGGAGTTAACGTCCGGCGTATTCCCTAGGGGAGGGCCTATACTAGGAGGGCCGTGTCCGGGGGCACTATTATCCGGCGGGACTACCCGGTACTATTAGCGACCCGGATTCCTATTATTCCCGGTTCCGATATCCTCTATCTAATTACGAGGGTAATATATAATATCCGAGGGTATAAGGCTTATACGGTTATCCCGGTGGCTTATAGTATCGGCTTAGAGACTTTCCTAGTCACAGAATAGTATATAGTCGTTAGGCGTTAGGGTATAGTCGGGCGTTCCTTTAGAAGGTTTAGCGTACTTTAGAGAAGCGCTTTCCGTTATATCTTCGGGGAAACTTCCGACTAGCCGTTCGACTATATTTATAGCGGGGCGGATTCGAAGCGATTCCGATCTCTTAACCTTAATCTTTGGTTTTACCGGCGGAGAATCGTGGCTAGCGGTAAAGGGGGCTAGCTCCTTTCCCTTTATTATACTACGGGGTATAACTATAAACTTATAAAGGTTAATATACTCGGGCTCCTTTTTTAGCTAATTATAGAATACCCTTATAAAAGAGTGATGATAGGTAACCCACTTAGTAGGATAGGTTAGCTAAGGAGGCAGGATAGCTTTAAAGACTCTTCCTCTAGAGTTTATGGCATAGCTAGCCCTATTAGTACTAGGGAGGTTCGCTGCTTACTCGGCTATAAAGAGGAGTAGCCGATATTTAGGTATAAGAGCCTTTTTGGCTATATCTAGATAGGCGTTTACTATTACGGCGAGGGGACGTACGTCTTTTAGATCCCTTAGTATAAGGGGAGAGTCTAGGAGAACAGGGTAAGGAGCGTCGGTTATTATTAAGCGGGTTCTATAATAATGCTATTTAGCGTTTAATAGGTTGTTTTAGATACAGGCCTATCGGATAACTAGTACTCGTGGACTCTTATACTTATTGCCTACTCGCCTAGTCCTAATAAAGGGGAGGCGCTTTACTTAGTGGACTACGGGTAACCGGTACCGCTTTAGCTATGTGTCCGCTTAGGGCGCTATATATAGCTATTTAACTAAATAGGGGTTTAGTACGTAGACCTTTACGTATTACGCTATAGGGCTAGTAAACATAGTAAGGGGCGTGTGGGTAAGTAATTCCTTATCGGCGCTATTAGATTATAGCTTAATAGTCGCTGCTTATCGCCTAGTCCTATTTAAGGGGAGGTATTTTATTAATATTAGATAGTTACTTACCCTAGGATCGTGTAAGTAGAATAGTCTATATAGTTATTTAATAGGATCGGTATATATCACGGGTTAACCCCTTGAATATATAGTTCCGGCATAAGGCCGGAACCGCTAATCAGCGCGTAGGCCCGACGCTTAGACCTCGTACTGCCCTTACCGTAGATTCGTATAAACCTAGTAAATCCTGCGCTCCTCTATAGACCTTTTCCTTTCCTTTCCTTAATTCTAGCTAATATAATTATTCGGCCTTACTTAGTGCGATTAACCTATAACTAGCCGCTTATATAGTTAGAATTTAGCGAACCCCACGCGCTATATTAGTATAGAGTTAGATACGAACGCGCTATTAGGCGGCGGCGGTCCTATAAACCCCGCCGAGCTAGCTAAGTAGATATATAAAAGGATTACCGAGGCTATTAATACGACGCTTAGTCCCTTATAGGAATAGATAGCTTAATAATAAGAGCAACTTTAACGACTTACGAATAGTCTCGCGAACGTCTAGACCCCGTAGTAACCTACCCCTAACCTCGCGCCCCCCTTAGAGGGAGCCCCTATAAACACGCCTACCGAGTTAATAGCAGGTCCTCCGACCCCGGTAACCTTTACTCCCCCCTAGATCGTAGTCCTATAGGAGCTAAGCAAACCACGCCCGCTACGCACTAAGCCCCTACTATACCCCGCGAAGTTTAGCGGAAAATAAACGGAGTACGCTACCTAATCGTAGTAGATACACGATAAGCTCCTGCTAAGCGAATACATATTTAATAACTAAGCTAAAATATAATATTATATTAACTTATACTTAGAAAGGAGTACCTAGTAAGTGGTATTAGCTTTATACGCCGCTAGGGGGCTAGGAGGTACCCGCGACCTAGAGTTATTCGTTACCTACCTAAACCGTATATATAAGGACCAGAATAAATAGCCTCGCGCGGCCTTCGCGTTACGTTCTCTTAGATAATATAAGGAGTAAACCTTTTTATAGTTCCTACCGAAATTTAAAAAACAGATCGCCTAAGCAGGTAATAGCGAGTAGGCAGACTTAGCGAAGATTACTTTCCTAAAGGGAGCCCTAAGCTATAAGCTATATAGCGCCCTAGTTACCGCGAAGTTACCCTATAACTATATAAGCTAGGTTATTAAGGTCTAGAGTATCGCCTAGAAGCTAGAAGGTCTACGCTTAATTAGCCGGAACACTTATATACCGAACCGAACCCGGAACTAAGAGACCGACGCCGATAAAGATATTATAATAGGCGGGATTAATTAGGTCCGGCCCGATACGACTATAGACCGACCTCGCGATAACCGGGAGTGCTAGGGTTATAGGAAAAAAGGATATATCCGTATAAACTATAAGTCCCGGGATAAGGGCTTAAAGGCTAAGGGCGCCCGCGTAGCGAAGGTTTAGGCCGGGGATAGCGATATCGCTACGAGTTTAGATAGTTTAGACGATAAAGAGTCGGGAAAAGAATAGCTTTAACACGAAAATAGGCGGTAAAGCCGATAGCCGCTCTATAGCGGGAGTAGGAGGCGTTTAAATACCTAGCTAGCGGCGACTTAGCCCTAATATTAACGCGAGTAAATAAAAATATATATATACTCTTATAGATACGGGTTATAACTACTACGCTACTATAAACGAACGCTTTACCTAAAGACTTTAGTTACCGTTAATTAATAAAAGAAGATAACTACTAAAAGGATTCTTAGATATATCCGAGCCGGCTATTAGCGCCGGGATCGCCGCGTTTAAGCTCAAGATTAGCGGCTATATATAACGAGTCTTCGCCTACGTAGTAGAAGGGCTAGACTAGGATATATTCCTAGGAAAACCGTGGCTAGAATATAACGATATTATATATTATATAAAGACTCGTAGGTTATACTATAGAGTCGTAGATATTAACCTACGATTAGTAGGCGAAGAAGAACTAGCCGATATACGAGCTATCCGCGAGGTAAGGCTAGTCTCGGGATCGGTGTTTACGGCTATAATATAACGGATAAGAAGGGGATTAAAGGGAAAAGAAAAAGACGAGTTTAACGCCTTAATCCGGGCTATTAGTATATAGGATATCGATAAGGCCCTCCGTAAAAAGGAACTAGTAGACCCTTAGGACTATATCCCTACGAATATATTATAAGAGTTCGGTAACCTCTTTACGCCTAATAAGGCTAACGATTTACCCCCCCACCGACTAGGCGTCGACTATAAAATCACCCTAAAGCGAGGTCCTAATAGACTTAAGCCGACCCTGCTATAGGGGCCCCTTTATAGTATATTAAGGGAAGAGTTATTAGTGCTCCGGAAAACGCTTAATAACCTAATAGATAAGGGATTTATATAAGCTAGTAGCTTAGCGGCTACCGCGCCGGTCTTATTCGTAAAGAAGCTAGGGGGCGGGCTACGCTTTTATTATAATTATAAAGCCTTAAACGCGATTACTTAGCGGGATCGCTACCCCCTCCCCCTAATCACTAAGACTCTACGTAACCTAGCTAGCGCTAAGTGGTTTACGAAGCTTAATATAGTCGCCGCCTTTTATAAGATCCGTATAGCCCCCGGGTATAAAAGTAAAACGGCCTTTAGAATACGCTTCGGTCTCTTTAAGTAGCTAATATACCCCTTTAGACTAAGCGGCGTACCCGCTACCTTCTAACGCTATATTAATTATACCTTATAGGAGTTCCTTAACGACTTTATTACGGCCTATATCGATAATATCCTAATCTACTCGAGTAGATCTTATAAGGACTATAAGGCGAAGGTCTAACTAATACTACGCAGGCTCGTAGATACCGGCCTAAAGCTAGACCCGGCTAAGTATAAGTTTAGCGTAATAATAGTAAAGTACCTAGGCTTTATTATTATAATAGGTAAGGGACTATCCTATAGCCCTAAGCAGTTAAAGGCTATCCGCGACTAAGAGGCCCCTATCTCTATAAAGGGAGTATAAAGCTTCTTAAGAGTCGCGAACTATTACCGGATATTTATCTACGACTTTATAGGTATTATAGCCCCTCTTATAGTATTAACGAAAGAGGACCGGCTTTTTAGGTAGGGGACTAAAAAAGACGCCGCCTTTAAGGAACTAAAACGACTCTTCTAGATAGAGCCCGTCCTATAGTTATAGAACCCGGACTATAAGACTATATTAGAAACTAACTACTCGGGCTACGCGCTAGGTGGTATCTTGTCCTAAGTGGATAAGCTAGGACGTCGCCATATAGTCGTATATTACTCGTATAAGCTTACCCCGGCGGAGTATAACTACCCTATCCACGATAAAGAGATACTAGTAATTATAAGCTACGTACTTACTTAAAAAGCAGAACTAACTAGCTATAAGTAATTTACGATACTATCGGACTATAAGGCCCTTAAATACTTTATAACTAAATAGTCCCTTATTTAAAAAGCAAAGCCGCTAGGCTAGCGAACTAGCCTAGTTTAACTTTATACTAGAGTACCGGTAAGGTACTAAGAACTTCGCGGCGGATACCCTCTCCTGTTACGAATAGGACGCCCCGAAGGATAGCTCGGATAACCGGGAATAAGGACGGGTAATCTAATTAATACTAGACTCCGTGATCCCGAAAACGATCCCTAAGCCGACGATACGGAGGATATCCGTTAAGCGTGTATTCGAAGTAAATAAAGACCTTTAGTAATTTTAGGACGAAACTATAAAGACCGACCCCTAATGCTAAGGGGTCCTCGCTATGATCACCGCGAGAGCTTATAGCTTTAACCCCTCCCTTAGACTATGATTATAGATCGCGGAATATTCTCTTAACCCTATAGGATACGTGACCTTCTAAGATTATCTCTGGGTTCCGAGCTCCGGAAAGGACTCGCCGCTAAAAGGACGCTTAGTATAAGCGATCCACGACTCCGCTATTAGCGGCTACCTAGGTAAGGAGAATATAATCGCTATAATAGCCCGATAATTCCTTTAGCCTGGTATAAATAAGGATATACGGAAGTTTAGCCGTAACTATAATCTATATAATAGGAGTAATTAGTAGCGGAATATAAAGCGCGGGCTACTAAAACCACTACCTATACTAAAGCAAATTCGTAGCCACCTCGTGATAGACTTTATAACGGACCTACCACCTACTAGTAAGGATAGGGCAAGGTTTCTATAAGTAATTATAGATAAGCTAATAAAGTTAGTAATATTAAAAGCGATAAAAATAATAAAAGCAAAGGCCTATATAGAACGCTTCTTAAACTACTATTTTAGGTTCTATAGTATACCCCTCTTAATTATTAGCGGCTAAGGTTTAAACTAGACTAGGAGGTTTTAGCGATACTTTTATAAACTTATAAGGATTAAGCAGTGACTTAGTATAGCTTATTATCCTTAAACCGATAAAGGGCCCGAGAGGCTAAACTAAGATATCTAGGCCTACCTCTATGCCTTAATATACTATTCCTAGGACGACTAGGGTCGCCTATTACCCGCTACGCAGTTATCGCTTAATAGTAGAAAAAGCTTAACGACCTAGCTAAGCCTTTTTTTCTTAGAACACGGGTTCTATATCGACCCTATCTAAATCTATAACCCGACGCCTATATACCCGAAAAAATCCGCCGCTTATAACCTACTAAGTCGCTTATAAGGGGCCGTGGAGTTTATATAAGCAGCTATAGCCTTAAAGTAACTATAGAATAAGGAATCCGTGAATAAACGGCGACTCCTGGCGGAGCGCTTCGAAGTAGGAGACCTCGCGTGGCTCTTTATAGCTAACTACTTTACGCCTAGGCCCTTAAAGAAGCTAAGCTGGCTATACTAAAAGTATAAAGTAATAAAAGTAATTAACTCCTATATAGTCGAGCTGGATATACCCTCGGGGATATATCCTCGCTTTTATATCGATATCCTAAAACGAGCTAGCCGTGACCCCCTCCCTAAATAGGTCGTAACCGACCCCTAACCCGAACCGATTAGTGATATACTTTATAGCGACGAAGAGTAGGAGGTAAAAAGTATCTTATACGCACAGAATAAACGGTAAGGTTATAGCGTATAAGGCGAGGTATTAGTGCGATAGGCGGGATACGCGGAACCTACTTAGGAACCGTTAGATATTATATAGAATACTAAGGCGTTAGACGATTTCGAAGCGGGATATAGCCCCGCGGATAAGAATAATAGGCTTTTATAGGACTATACTATAAGGAATACGCGAAGATAAAGAGACCCTAATATAAGGAGGGCATAACCTATAGTCGTAAGTTAATTAAAGGGGGGGAATTTACCGGCCCCCTTACCGGTTTCTAAGGAGATAGATAGTGCCTCCGTAAAGGACTTTAATTAGCGATATTATCGCCCAGGCCCTTCTAGCTATTATTATTACTATTACCGGTAATAGGACCGCTATCTCCCTAGAGGGCGGCGAGGATACCCTCTAGGAGGCGCGTTATCGCTACGCCCTATAAGCGAACCTTATAGCAGAGGGGTACCACCTCGCGGCGGAGACCCTCGCTATTATTAATAGAGGCGGGGGCGGAGTTAGCGGGGGCGATAACGGGAGCTACCTCGGATAAAGAGGCGTAGTAGTTACTATAAGCTAATTTATAGGCCTTACGGAGCTAGGCCAAGGTTAGTAGCGACCTAAAAAAGGATAAAAGGGGATACTTATATCGTCGTTATTAGGGTTATCGCGTATAGCGCGACCCGTATTAGCTAGAGGCTTAATAAATAGGATAGCGGGTCCGGGGAGCTAGGGAGGTTAGTCGTAACGACCTCGCCTATAAGTCGTAGAAAACTTACGGGGCGGTATAGGTAGGATCCTATAGTGTATTTATAGTATTTAGGCTTACTATAGGCTATACTAGGCCCGGATTAATTATAGCACGTTTAGTTAAATTTTTATTTAATACCGGCTATATAATCGGCGTAGGGGCGATAGAAAGCGTTATAGGGGCGGCCGGGGAGGTAAGCTAGGCTATATTAACGCTTAGAAGGCGTCGCGGCTTATCGGAGAGTTAGTAGGATCCTCGTGGCGAAGTGCTAGGCCGTATTATAAGCCTCCTTTTTAGCCGGACACTTACCGGTATTCGCTATAATAATAAGGGCTTCCTCGGCTATGCTTTTAACCGATTAACTATATTCTTCGCTATTAGAGGCGGGGGGGGGGGGGGGGCCGTAACGTCGCTAGCGGCCGGCTACTCTTTAACGGTGCCCTCGCGGGCGTAGCGGGCGCTATAGCGGAGGGGGGATATCTACACGCACTCTATTAGCTGCTTCCTAGCCTGCTCGACACGGGGGCTTATCGGGGAACTCACGATAGTTAGAGGGATAAACGAAGATATAAATTATAAGATTAACGGAATACTTACGAAAATAGAGTAACTACGCCGCGAGTTAGCACGGAACGATAAGGTCCTTAGCACGGAACCGGCAACGGAGCTTACTACTAAAACGATATTATAGGCTTAAAAGAGGAAGAACTAACTATAAATATAAATCCGGGCGAAGCTACGCTTATACTATAATATCGAATACTAGAATACGCTAAAAGCTTATAGACCTATTTATTATAGTAGTTTACGAATAAAGGAGAAGGAGTAACCGGGGGTTATTTAATATAATTAGTAAGTATATAGCGGAGCGCAAAGTATCGATAACCTATAAACGAAGTCGCCGCGAGTAGCGAGCGACGCGAAGTGGCCTAATATAAGGGAGGATACACGCCTCCCTCGCGCGGTATTAGGATAAAATAGGAACCGGCTATTAGTTATTATAACCCGAGGAGGGGGGAAGGGGGGTAATATCACGGGTTAACCCCTTAAATATATAGTTCCGGTATAAGGCCGGAACTGCTAATCAGCGCGCAGGACCAACGCTTAGACCTCGCACTGCCCTTACCGCAGATTCGTATAAACCTAGTAAATCCTACGCTCCTCTATAGACCTTTTCCTTTCCTTTCCTTAATTCTAGCTAATATACTTATTCGGCCTCACTTAGTGCGATTAACTTATAACCAGCCGCTTATAGTATACGAACCTTACTAAGATCGAATAATCTTATTTTAGTTATTACTATTTAATATACACTAACCGTATATATCTCTGGCTAGCCAGTACTATAGGACTTATAAGAGGATTTAAGCTAGGTAACCTTAGGGCATAGTAAATAATATATAAATAGGATACATTATCTAAAGGAGAGGGCGAGGTTCCGGCTATATATATCTACGGGGGAACCTCGGGCTATCTAAGGCTAGGCGTTATACTGGGTATAGTGCTAGGACGGTGCTAGCACCGGTCTAGCGCTATACTGGTTTAGTCCCGGTATAGGGCTAGCACTAATCCAGCGCTATACGGGTTTAGTGCCCGTATATTGCTGGCACTAATCTGGAGCCATATGGTTTTGGGTCCTAGTATAGTGCCGGATAGTAGTCCGTAGTACTTAAGCTGCTTATACAGGAATAGGGCCTGCCTAACCTAAAGCTGGACGCTATAGATATTAAGATTCCGTGATAAAGCAGGGCTAGAATAGTACTTATCGTTTTCTTTAAGGTATTTTTATTTATTTATATTGAGTCCGAGGTTAATTATTCTACAAGGGAGGACGGGTATCCGAGTATACTTACGAATACTATAAACGGAGCCTAACAGAGTTAGGAGACCGCGCTATAAAGCGCTATTATAAACTATAAATAAGTGTTTAGCTTCGGCTATAATAGAAACTATCCTAACCCTGCCTATAACCTATTACTAGTATAGTAACCGGCTATGCCGAGTCTAAGTTAGATAATAAAGACTATACGCCGAGGAGAAGCCCGCGGGACGCAGGGCTCTATCTCTCCCGGGGTATATGCTAAGTACTATTATCCGGCACTATGCTAGGACCTAAACTATATAGCTCTGGATGAGTGCTAGTACCATACAGGTATTAAACCCGTATAGCGCTGGATTAGTGCTAGCTCTCTACTAGCATTAAACTAGTATAGCGCTGGATTAGTACTAGCAACACCCTAGCACTATAGCTAGTATAGCGTATGGCTATAGATAGCCCGAGGTTCTCCCGTAGATATATAGAGCAGGACTCTCGCCTTCGCTCTTAGAGAATATATTCTATTTATATATCATGTACTATACCCTTAGGTTACCCTACTTAAATTCTTTTATAGGTCCTATAGTACTGGCTGACCAGAGATAGATACAGTTAGTGTATATTAGTATAGCCAGACTTCTTATAGTTCTTATAGAATAAACCCTTAGTCTTTGGTCAGGGGTTTTTACTATTATCTTTTATAATTTTAAACCTTATATAAAGAGGGTATTCGATAGGTGATCGATCTTTCGTAAAGCGTCTATTAAGTCTCCTATTAATTTGTCTAGTATATAACTGGTTATATTATAATGGAGAGCTTAACTTATTTACCCTATTATCGATTCGCACCTCTCGTCGAGACTATTAAGAATCCGGTTAAAGACTACCTTATTGGGAAAGGATATAGCTCTTTAATTTAAGGTAAGCAGTCTCCGTTATAGTTTATATAAATACGCCTTAAGATTAGGGAATTCTAAAAGCGAGAGGTTAAAGAATGAGGTCAGGATAATATAGTTGGCCTAGGATCTCTTTACTTTATATAAATTCTTTAGTTTATCCTAGCCCTTTAAAGCTTCGTTTATTCCTTAAACCTGAGTCAAGGGACCGTCAAGAAGAGCAGAGACTATATCTCTAGCTACCTATAGAGACACTTTCTTCTATTTTATAGAAGGATTCACTACAAGGGGCTTTATGACGTCGCGTAGATATTTTCCTTGATAAACGAAGTAAGCGTGTATTCCTATAGCCCAATATTAATAGCCTATGCTGCCCTGGAGCTTCCCGATAGACATTTCTTTATTAGTCTCTTAATAAGCCATTTCCAAGTAGCAGAATAGTTTTTTTTTATTATTTATCTATATTAATATTAACTAAGTTGGTTAACGATTTATTTTTATTATTTTCTTTATTACTTTTTCTTTATTACGTTATGAATAAAGGATAGAAATAAAGCATACGGAGCTAAAGGTATAGTTATGATTAGCTTAGCTTTGAAACTTGGGTCTAAAAGTGGACCTTAACGATGAAGCTATTTATAGATTAGGCGGTATAAAGAAAAGCGATTCTCGTATCAAGCGAATAACAGGATTTCTATAGTCGGACTTTTTGCTAAAGGCTGATATACCACGTTACGATATCCTGTTAATATAGGCAATACAGTAAGTTAAGTAGCTTAATTAGTATAGCTATTATTCGTGGATATATAATAGCTCTTATATTTAATCTACGTATTTGTTATTTTTCTTCTTTTTTAAAAATCCCTTCGTAGAATAAAGGAATAGTATATCCGATTATAACAAAGAGTCTCATTCCGATCGTATAGTTCTTCCTAGTCAGGAAGAGGTTAGTATAGCTCTTAGTAACCGTATTAGGAAGAATATAGAGCTTTAAACTATAGTATCGACACGAACGGTTCGATTCGATTAGCTATCTTCGGGAGATAAAGGAATTTCATATAGTCGGAGATAAAGATCTATAACTGGGAGGATAAATTAATGGCCTAAGAAGGCAGGTAGATAGGAGTCCTTTGAGTATTTTTAAGTAGCCTAAAAAGACAGGAGTCTTTCTAGTATTTCGAGTAGAATAAAAGGGTAGAAAAGAGTAGATTTCCTTCTGTGCTAACCCGGGCTTAAAACCTTTTAGTAAATTGGGCTATAAGTAGTAGGCTATACGCGTGGAAGGGAGCAAAATTAAGTAAAAGGCTATTAAATAGGTACAATCGTAGAATTACTACTTGTTACGCGAGCTTATTATTAAGTATGTAAAGAGCTGACTTCTGGGATTTCTTCCTAGATCCGGGGCCAGCAAAAGACTCTAAACGATTAGGTGGCGACTGTTACGTGAATAGCCTACGCGACGGTTATCACGCTATGTTATTAGCTTAACTAATAACCAGGATATCGTATTTACAATACCTAGTGTATTTATTATATATATATCGTAAGCCAAGTATATCTACACGCATAATACGGATAGTATTATAGTATAGGTTAAGCTGGTTATAAAGTAGACGTCTAGTTATATAGCTGTAACTATATACTGCTTATTTAACCCAGATATTATACTTATTATTATTATGATTATTACATATTATATGTATAATATTAATAGTATCGTCTATAACTAGAATAGGAACTGCTTTTTTCTTTTATTTACCCTTTTTCTAGGCAAATAGCGGCTATAGCGTAAGCGTGCTACGGACACTATTACCGATACCCGGGTAAAGAGTATTACCCTAGCATTATTATTTATAATAGAACCGGTAACCGATCCCGGAGCGGTAATACCGCCCTAAACCCCTAGGAACTACTTTAATAATATAGAAATCTCGTTCTAAGCCTTTAATTAGCCCGCACGCCCTTACCGGACCGACGGGTAGTCTTAGCCTTATACTTACTAATACTGATTTTTAAGATCTACTCAGCTTAAAGCGTAGCTTCCCATTATAGCTATTAGTATATAGTTCAATATAGGATAGAATATACTTATAACATGGGCTTTATTAAACCTGCCGAGTCGTGTCTTAGCGACTTCTAGGATATCTTAAAGAACTTTAACTGCGGCCTTACCCGTTATCGGTAACTAGGAGCTAGCTAGTATAGAATAGACCACGGAGCTATCTATATTAGAGGGAGTATAAGCCTATATTAAGGTATAAACGATTACTATTAACTTAGTAATAGTAGTATTTCGTTTTTTTCGCTAAGAAGGTATATAAGTAAGGAGCTAAATATAGGCTAATTATAGGATATATACTAACGCTATACCGGTATAAATGGTATAAGATAGGGCCTATATTCTTTAAATCTACATCGGCTAGGTGTCTGGTATACTATAAGTATAGCGTATATAGCCCCTCGCCCTTACCCGTGTCGATAGGCTTTGCCACCCTAGAGGTAGCGGCGTTAGCGGCCGGGTTATTAGCGGCTACGGCTTCTTCTAACGTTTACTAGGAGTTTTAGCTACGCCATTACCATTATTAGCGGTATATTTCTTATTACCCTTAGGAGCTATAAGAAACGGATAATACTAGGATAATAGTTACCTTATATTCTAACTATATATTCAATAACATAGGAGGAACTTATAATAATACGAAAATAAAGGCAGTTATAATGAGAGAATAAGACTAGAATAACAAGATCGAGGTTAGTAATAAGACACGACGTAAACGGATAGGAAGAACGAATTCGTATAAAGCCGCTATTAGCTAGTCCCGACTGTATCACGGAGTAGCGCGGGATCACTTATAAAGCTTAGTATCTAAACTAATAAAGTTAATTAAAATATGGTAAAGAGCGGAAACTAAAGGAATAAGATGATAGGAAAAACAGAATGGGATATATATAAGGTTAGGTAGAACTAATCTCCTGTTTTATTTATACGAAAGGAACAATAAAACTAACCCTATAGCTAGAAGGAACGATTACTCTAGTATTATAATAAGAGTAATTATAGGTCTGCATTTCTCAAGAGATTCTAAGTAATAAAGCGGTTAGTATAAGGTTATATAACGACTAGAAGAGGAATACTATAAAGGAACGATATTCTAAGAAAGGTAATTAAAGGTGGATATAGTAGATAGTGTAATAAGATAATCGCAGAGCCATCGGCATATAGTCGGACTAATCGCTACGCGCGGACCACCGATCCGAATCTATCTCGATGCGTGCGTTAAGGGATATAGTTTAATCACTTAAGTTAAAGTCTTAGTTGAAATTTAGCGCTTAGTTAACCAATATACCGCGATTACTCTACGAATTCTAAGCTATTAAGCCTTTTCTATAATATCTTTTCCTTAACTAAGTCTATAGGCTTTCTTTTCGTTATAATTCTTTAACTTCTATACCTTTAAGGTAGTTAGGCCGAAGATACCACTAAGAAGGACTCGCGGAACGAGTATTCCCCCGGGGGGAGCTAACGAAGTGGACGCCGGGTAGGAGGCGCCCACTATGCCTAAACTAATAACAACGGTGCCTAAGCAGGGACCCGGTAATAACGAGAATAAGGGTTAATGGATACGCCGATTATGCTCGGTCCTAAGAATAATGGGTTATACTTTAATCGGCGATCCGTCGGCGGCCCCTTAACGACGATATCTACGTAAGAGGCGTTAATTACGATATTCTCGTACCACGCTTAATAATAAACCGAAATTAATCGCGTGATTATAGAAAAGCTCGCCGAATAACCGCTGCCCCGGCGCGATTATGAAAAACTGCTAGTATATAATTATAAGGTAATTAGAGAGTTATCTATAGTTATAGAAATCGATAATAAGCTAACGGCGATTAAGGCCAGGAACCAGTTAAGGCCTAGTGCCCCGGTATTATAGCAGATCGAATAGGCTTTAATAAAGCTTAAATATACCTTTTAGATATCCTAGATACACTATATGAGGAAGATTATTAACCCGAATTAGAATAACTTTATAGTATTTATTCGGTAAGAGTATTTATCCCGATATATATAATAGTATTATTACTATAAGGAACTTTATAAGCTATAAATAACCGGCGATATAACGCTAATAAACTTATTCGAATAATGCGATAACCTATATAGGCTATTAGGCTAAGGGATAAGCAGAAAGAAAGAGTATACTTATAATTATTTTAGTGGGTTACCTTTATATATTAAAGATAAGATACGGGAGCGAAAAACCGAGCTGGATAATACCGTGACGCTGGCTTAAAAGGCATAACTGTTTTAGGATACGAGTCTTATTAAGAAGGCCAGTAATAAGTGATCGGATAACTATTATAAAAGGACCTTATCGAACTTCTAGCATTTAGATAGTTGCTTTAGTCGGGGGAGTACCCCGGTAACGGGTCGGTATACGCCCGCCGAACTAAGTAAGACCACGGACTCATCGAAGGGGTTGCCTTAACGGGTTAGTAGGCCTTAGGCTTAGCCCCGGAGCCTTTATAAACGTAAGGCACGCGCGTCTTTATAGGCGAGTACTATAACTATAGTAAAAAGGGTCACCGTTCTAAAGACTATTATAGTAATAAGGAACGGCGGATAATAGCTAATAATAGGGCGACGAAGGGTCGCACTTATATTAATGATATATATACTATATATAATAACCTTAATGATAATATTCGGGTTAAGGAACTCTATTTATTAGGAAATAAGTCGGCGTAAATAGGAGCGCCGAATCTATACCCGAGAACCGGCTAACCATCGTTATAAGCGAGGTACCGAGATCGATAGTAATAGTAATCCGCCACGGGAAGGAGATTAAGTTTAGCGTGACTTAAATACCTACACGTAGATAGATATTATTAGCCCGGTATTAGTAGAATGCCTAGAGTTAAAACCGCTACTGGAGGTCGAGACCCTAAAGATCGAAGGCATTAATAGTAGCCCGGCCAGGGTTAGCGGAGCGTACGGCTTAGCTTCCTATCTACTAGACGTAGAAGGACGGCCACGCCTATTAAAGAGGGTCTTATTATATATGCATCGTTTTAAGAGTACCGGATAATTACTGCTCTTAAACGATAGTCTAGGTTAAGAAGGTATTATGCTTAATACGGCCCGCTAAACGTTTATCTATACGCCGATCTTTATTATAGACCCTAAGCTATAGGCTCGCGAGGTTATTTAGAAGCGAGCGAAGGCATATTAATAACCTATTAAAGCTATTTACGCTAAGCTGCCTACAGCTATAATAAAACGTCTAATACGACTATATATATAAGCCACGAAGACTAGGAGCTATGGCAACGCCTTTATAAAGTCAGGGCCCGTAGTAACGGAGTCTAGGACTTCTTACGCCCAGATAACCTAATCCCTCGCCCGTAGTAAGCTACCCGTCCCGAATTTACCTCCTACGCCTTTATCGCTAATATAAACGGGCACTCCATTAATATCTCCGAGCTAACAGCTATAGGTAAGGCCGCTTATACTGAAGACTACCGTCGATATAAAGAGGATCGTAAGGACTACGAAACCTACTAGAAGGGTATTAATGGCATGCTTAAGTGGGTGGAAAAGTCTATTATAGGGAAGAGACGGAAGGCTATAATAAAGGTCACGACCCTTAAAGAGATCTTTATAGCAGTATAAGCCGACGCCGTGCCCTATATCGCGACCCGTATAAAGGACTCCTAACAGAACTATAACCTTTATAAGAATAAGCCACCTATTAACCTAAGGAAGGTGGCCGCCTAGCTAAGCGATTAGTAGGACCGGCTTTAGGACTATTATAATATCGGGATATATAATAACCCCCGGGAGATTTGGATTAACGATTTCTTTAACGCTATACGACTAGCCCTGGGTAACTAGGTGGATATAAAAAAATAACGCTAGACCTTAAAATAGTAACAGCGATAACCCTTATCGTAGAAGGGAAGAAGGCGGCAGAATAACTTAACGCGCTACCTATTCGAAGCTATAGATTTATAGCCTTCCGGCCCTAAACCTAGGTAACGATAATAATAGGCTATAATAGGCTAGGAGGGCTAACCGGAGCGGAGCCTAGCGGGGCCGTATCGCCTACCCTAAAGGAAAGTCGACTAACCGCATAAGCTCTAAGCGTAGATAATCCCTCTTTAATAAGGATAAGTGCCCCGCGTGCTACTGGCGCGGCCACGACCCATAGGGCTACTAGATACTAGTCCTAGAATTAGCACCGGAGGGCTTTTAAGCTAACGACTCTATTAGAAGGCTCCTGGAGAAGTCCCTTAGGATAGACCGGGACCTATAAGGCGCCGTGGAGAAGATTAGGTCCCGAAATAAAAGGAAGAGGACCGCTACCGATAATAATAACGAAGTCAGTAGTAATATTAAAGCCACCGATAATAATAAGGTCGGTGATAATAATAAAGCCACCGATAATAATAACGATAGCGGTAATAATAATAATAAAGTCTTAGAGGAGGGGTGACTACATACGGATATAGAGTTACGCCGGCTAGAAGCCCTAGCGGCCGCCCTCTTAGCCGCCGTATATCCTTTATAGTAGTCCGCTATATTAGACTTAGTTGCTACCTCCTATGTTTTTAATAATAAAAGCAGATTTACGAATTATAGACCGGCCCGTCCTAGTAATATTATAATCGCCGGCACCATAACGGTGCCGATTTAAGGATATAGAGACGTCATTATTATAATAGAAGGAACAGCCGGCCCGATTAAGTTCCGGCTAAAAGACGGAGCCTACTACGAAGATTTTATCTATAACCTAGTCTTATATAAGAAAATGCGTTAGAATAGTTACTAGTAGGATTAGAAGCCGCCGAACGACTATATACACCGCCGCGATCGATTAATCCTTTATAAGCTAAGTGTCTACTATAATTAAACCGTTATAGAGCTCCTTCTAGTCACTAAGGCCCCTGCTACTGCTTTTCTAGGCCCGACTTTACTAATCCGAAAACCGATTAAGAGAATAGCTAGCTAAGCCGACGGTAACCTATGGTATCTCCGTTTAGGGCACGCTGGCCCTAATATAATAAAATAACTAGAAGAGCAGTTATAGGACGTTAAACTAAAGGGGCCAGGAACGGTAGAGTATCACGCCTATGCCTAATCTAAAATGTATCGTTCTTTTAGCTGGCAGACCCGAATAGCTCTAAGCTACGCCGGCGAGAGGTACGCGATCGATTTCACGGAATTCTAACTAACCCACAAGGGCTAAGTACGGATTATATTCTTCACGGATCGATATAGCGGCTTTATTACCTACTACGTTATAACGTTAAAAAGGGCCTCTAATATCTGCGTAGTTATAAAATAATATATCCGATAGGTTTAACGCTAATGTAACTGCTAGGTACGGGTCTTTAAGTGTAATAACGAACCAATGTAATCGCTCGAAATATAAGGCTTAACTAAAGGATTTAGTATCTAACAAGAGTCCTTTTTAGCAGAGACCCCTGTATAGAATAGTGGCGTCGAAAGATCTAGAGCCGTTATTATACTAAAAGGACGAGCTATACAAATCCACTCCTGATTACCAGACTTCTTATAGGTTAAAGTCGTTCTATCTACTGCTTACATATAAAACATAACACCTAAGCAGCGCCTTAGCTAGAAGACCCTGTTCGAAGTCCTTTATTAACATAAGCCGTAGCTAGGCCACCTTCGGGCCTACGGTTATAAGGCCTTTCCTATAGCCAGAGCGGCCCTAATAAGATCCGGAAGGCTCTAAAATCGACTAGCGCCGCGGGCCTATATTAGCTACCTTATAGGATACGATTTAACTAATATTTACCGTATTTAGGTCCCTGGCCTTAAGAGAAATCGTATCGTTTATACACGTAACGTTCTCTTTAATAAATAAGAGTATTTTAATAGTAGTCTCGAAGCCCTAGAGGACGATTTACGTTAATTAACGGAAGAAGGGCTAGTGGATATTATTAATTAGATCCGCCTACTAGATATATATATAATTAAATAAGGCGAGCCGTAAGATAAGGCGGTTTTACTAGCCGATATATATATAATAGCATACTTCGAGCCTATTCTCTATTCGGGTACCGAGGTTAAGGAACCTCTCCTAAGGGCTGCGCCTGCTAGCCTCGAGGCTTAGGGGGTAGAACCGTTTATAGAGCCCGAGAGGCCGGAATAGTAGGAGGAGCTTATAGAGCCTACGAGACCGGATGCTACACAAAGTTGTATATACGTATATAGCTAGATTAGTTAGCTGCGGGCAGACTTATAACAGTCTGCCTCTGTAGCAGAGTTCCACGAGCTCGGACTTTGGAATGATTATCTTCTTTTCTAATAAAAACCTTTGCATAGACCTTTGGTCTTACCGCACATATTTGTGCATAGTAAATGGTAGTAACTGTTCGTCGACTATCGTTTTGCCTCTATACTATACCCTGAATTTTTTCTTTCCTTTCTCTTTTCTAGTAATCCGATATTTGTATAATCGTCACTATATAAGAAATCGAACGGTGCTAGCCCGTAGTCGCCTGTATAAATTATAAAGAATATATCCGTAAGCTAAGCCGTCCCGTAATTATAGTAAACGAATCACCGCTAGTATTAGTAATTTAAAAACGTTTAACACGCCGTTTTTTCGGCGTTTTTCCTATCCTTATACTTATATAGCGGTTTTCCTATCGTCTTTTTCCCTATCGTTTTTTTCCCACTTTTCCTTTTTATTTTTCCTAATAGTCTCTCGTAACCTTATTTTTAATCGGACGCGTTATCACTAGCCCGAACGCGGCTTCCCATAAACTCACACGACGAAGCTATAAAGCCATAAAGTTTACGCCTTTTCTGCTATAAACCATAAATATATCCCTCTTACCGCTATAAACTTTCCCGCCTATAACTCTATTATTCGAGAGCCTTACTATAAATAGAACCTCTAATAACCGCTAAGAAAGAACTTCATTATATCTATAAATTCATATAAGCACGGCCTGACTAGGCAAAACAATAGTAATTGCTAGACAGAGTAATCTTTATTATCTATCAGGAAGGATCATTATTATAAACCAGAGCCGAAAAAGAATAGCGCACTAGTAGACGCAGTAACCGAAGCAGAACCATAGACACAGGACTAACTTTCCCGCTGTAGTAGGAAACAGATAACTAGGCAGTAAAGGCTATACTTATAATAGTACTTAGATATTTAAATATTAATAGAAGCTGATAGCCTAGCAGAATATACTCACGCTAATTAAGCTAAACCCTGTAAAATATCCCGTAATAGGTAGGCAGGCCGTGGAACGATATAGACGGTAAAATTCGATTAAAAACAGACTTTACTCCGTTAACACCTAACTCACCTCCCTTAATATTAAAGCACCTTGTAGACCGCTATTTGATTTTATAACCACGTTTTCCCCTGTATAAAACCCCCCGACCTAGACTTCCCTATATTATAATTATATAGAATCGTAGACTCTAACCTAATAAGCATTTCCCCCTGTATAAAACCCTCCTAACTAGCCGCCTCCGTACTATAATTATATAGAGTCGCTAAGTCTAGCTTAATAACCACCCCCCTATTAATTACGCGAAAGTTTATAAGTGTAAGCGGCTAGTTATAAGTTATTTATAGAGTAAGGCCGAATACTTAAATTATCTAAAGCTAAGGAGAAAAGGAGGAAAAGGAGAAATCTCTATAGGCGCTTACGACCTAAATATAATATCACGGCGACTTACTGGACGCCGGATATAATTAGTCGGAAGAGCCGGTGCTCTACCGGATTATCTCTATGGGGTTAACCCATAATATTACCCCCCTTCTCCCCTGAGTAAGCCGTCGATTTTCGGTGTATTAGTAAAGCGTTATTATTTAATTCAATAACGCCTCTTTATCGATTAAATAACGACCTCTAACAGCTCTTCTACCCTAAATAACCCTTTTATTCGTTAAAGGGCACTCGAGGCGGGCTTTCTTTATGGTTATAAGGTTAATTAATGTTTTATATAAGGATATTATTATTATTCGTAGGCGGGTTATAGGGTCGTTCCTTTTATATAAAGAACCGATATACATACCTTCCCTAACCGTATAACTCGCTTATTAATAGTACTAACTTCACCTTTACCTCTATAGTTCTGTTTTTCTTCTCTTCTTTAATAATATCCTTTACTATCAGCAGTATATTTTCTATCGCCTACTACCCTTTCGCACACCATTTTATCGTTCTAACCTGTTATCTCTCTCTCTAGAAGATATTTAAGTTTCTAGGATTATCTCCGGCCCCTAAGGTATATCTTCTTATTCTTCTTATAAGCCTCGCGCAACGCTTACTAACTTATATATATAATATAGGGGGCTAATAATAATAATAATAATAATACCGGTAAGGAGGCACCTACTCCCGCCCCGGCTAGTAAGGAGATCACCACTCCTGCCTCGGCTATAGACCGCCGCGCCTAGCCAGCCCGAGCCGCTAAGGCTAAGGGTAAGCGTTCCGCGGGCGAAGCTTCTATAATAATTAAGAGCCCCGCGAAGCGCGCTTATAGAATAAAACATCCTCCTAAAAGGACCCGTTTAGTCTCTTACTTTGTTTATATAAAGGTAAT
This sequence comes from Sodiomyces alcalophilus JCM 7366, assembly GCF_042370955.1. Taxonomy (NCBI): domain Eukaryota; kingdom Fungi; phylum Ascomycota; class Sordariomycetes; order Glomerellales; family Plectosphaerellaceae; genus Sodiomyces; species Sodiomyces alcalophilus. The sequence goes on from NW_027263532.1 coordinate 6,635,137, forward strand.
TACTAATAGCCAGGATAGGCGGCGCTACCACGACTAATCGGGACCCGGAGCGAGGATACCCGATCCTAAATACTATAACTACTTAAAGGGCGGTTATAGGTATATTTCTCCTCTGCCTAGAATAACTAGTCCGTCGGTAACACTCCTAAAGGCGGTAAAGGTAATCAACGATAACCCTTTTTATAGCCCTAAGGCGGTAAAGGCGCTTACAGCGGCTTATTCGGCCTTTTAAAAGGCGTCCGGGGTCTCGAAAAAGGCTTCTAACACTTCGTAGGAGGATAAGCCTATCTCGACGCCTATCGACTTAGGAGCCGGTAAGCCTCGCTTATCGGTATATATTACCGCCCCCCCCCCCCCCCCCGCGGGGACTCTTATATCGCGGTAAGTAGACCTATACATACTATAGCGCCTCCTACTATCGTTACGCCTATCCCTAGTATGATAATTACCTTTACGGGAGTAGAAGGCCTATACCGGCTTAACCGGTTCCTATAAGTAGTTAAGAATATCGTCGGGGTTATAGCCGTTAAGGTAAAGGACGTTAAGTCCTTTAAAGGAAAGAAGACGGATAGTCACGCTAAGGTCGCGGCCTTTATATCGTCTTTTATTATCGCGGAAAGCGTTAATGGTTATAGGGGTACTCGTAATAACGTTAATCTCGATACCTAAACTCGGTAGCTAAGGGCGGGGCTTATCCGCCCTAACTTAATTAATATAGACGGCTTTACTATTATTCTAACCTTTACTTAATCCTGACCGCCTTTCCTATAACTCTTTTTCTTTTTATAACGTTCGCGTAGTCCGTTATTAACTTTAATCAGGCTATACTTCTCTTTATAGCGGTCTAGGGCGGTTAATTCTTATAAAGACTCCGTCGGTTCCTAAGATATCTAGGCGTATCCTTCCTACTTTACTAACGCCTCCCTTACTACGCCTCTGCCTACCTTCCTAGTCCTAGCGTATAGGATTTCCTTTACTATCTATTCTTCTTCCTTTAGACTATCACGAATCGGTTCGGGTTAGGGGTTACATAGGATTTAACTAGGAAGCGGGTCTTCGCTTATATATCGCAGGAGGTCTATATAAAACCTCGGGTATATATTTAAAGGTATATCTAGTTCTATAATATAGGGGTTAATAACCTTAGTAACCCTATACTTCTAGTATAGCCAGCTTAATTTACACGATAGTTATAGGGTAGAATAGTTCGCGAGTAAGAGCTATTTAACGTCGCCTTTACGGAGCCGTTTAGCAGGGATATAACGCTTATTCGCTAACTCTTCCTATTCTAGCTATATAGCTGCTATTAAGGCTTAGGCAAACTCTATAGCTTCTTAGAGGCGGCGGAGTAGGTTATAGGCTTTAAACTCCTAAGCGTCGCTACTTAGTTCCTTATAAATCTAGATCGGGTTAATATAGTATCTATATTTAAGGAAGAACGGACTAATCTTAGTAGTAAAGCTCTCCCGGTTATTTAACGCTAATTAGGCGGCGGGTAGTGACTTATCCTAATCGTCTTAGGCGTAGTAAATAAAGGCTCGGAGGTACGCCTATACTTCTTAATTCGGTTATACGGTGGCTTTATCGGTCTACGGGTAGTAAGCCGTGTTTAATCGTTATTCGACTCTAGCTAATTTATAAAAGTATCGCTAAAAGCGACTTATCTAGTTAGAACCTCTATCGCTTATAATTAAATAAGGTATACTATAAAAGTAAGAGTAATAATATAAGAACCGTTCGGCGTATACTTCCGCTTCTATAAAGTCTATTACTTAAAGGGTAATAGCCTTTATAAGTCGATCGGTTATAACCTATAGGTACCTATACTTTTTCTTTTTAATAGGAGGTAGATCCGGTATAAAATCTATTAATAGGTTACTCCTTATTCGTTTAGATATCAGGAGCGGTTTTAAGAGCCCTTATCGAGCATTCCTCTATATATAGCTTTAGTTATAGACGTTATAGTTATATATAAACCTGCGTATATCTTAGTTTATTCCCGGCTAGAAGAAGCGTCTCGTTATAAGGGTAATTATATTATCTCGCCCTAGATAGCCTCTAATCGTGGAGTCGTGTATAGATTAGATTGCTTATACTCGTAATATACTCCCTTCTTAGGCTCCCGGCACCTATAGGCGATCTCGGAATATTAGTAGTCCTTATAAGGTAGTCCCGTATTTAGTAATCTAGGCTCGGAGACCTAATAAAGGAGGAAATTATCGATTACCCTTAGATACGGCTTATATAGCTTAGCGATACTAATTATCTTCTTCTATTATAGCGTCCTATAGCTATTATAATTTATTATTAGCTTCGAATACTCGTAGGTATTCGCGAAGGAGGCGGATCTTTAGGGGGATTAAGGTCTCTAGGATTAACTATATATAATATACCTATTCCTGTTTATTAAAGAAGTCTTTTACTTTATCTTATTCTTTTCGCGAAAGAGTATCGGTAGTATAGTTATCGGCACCCTTACGGTATTCTAGTATAAAGTCGAACTAGGCTAGCTCGCCGGCTTATCGGCTTTATCTTTTATTAAGTATCTTCTTTATTATAAAGTATTCTAGGGCCTTATAATCGGATAGGATTATAAAGTAACTATAACTTAGGAGCTCTGCTCTTTAATATATGACGCAACTTATAATCGTTAATATCTCCTTATTATAGATAGGGTAATTATACTCGGCTCCCGTAAATCGCCTTAAGTAATAGGCGACTATATAATAACGTCCCTATTCGTCTTCTTAAACTAATACACCTCCTAGTACGAACCCCGAGTAGTCGGTTTCTATAAAGGTCTTATTACTTAGGACCTATTACTATAGGATCGGTTCCTCCTAGAACCTTTTCTTAACCTCTTCGAAGGCCGCTTATTTATTAGGACCCTAGGGGAATACTCGATCCTTTTTCGTTAGTCTTATTAGGGCGACTATAATATACGCGAAGTTCTCCACGAATATATAGTAATAGTTTATAAAGCCTAGGAAGCTTTGGACTCCCTTTACTAAGGTCGGAGCTTCCTATTCTTAGATCGCTTTTAGTTTATCGGGGTTATACGAAACACCCTAACCGGCGGTGATTATAAACCCTAAGTACTTTACGGTCTTTACGCTAAACTCGTACTTTATAGGGTTAAGCGTTAACCCTATATCGCTTAGCGATTATAGTACCAGGTTAACCTTCTTCTTATAGTCGCGTAGGGATCTACTTAAGTAAATCAGGATATTATCGATATAGGCGGTAATAAAATCGTTAAGGTAACGCTATAGTATCTTATTAATATATCGTTAAAAGGACGCGGGGGCGCTACTAAGTCCGAAGGGGTATACTAACTATTCGAATAAGCTAAATCGGGTTTAGAATACTATTTTCGTTTTATAGCTAGCGGCTATTCGGATCTTATAGAACGCAGTAACTATATCGAGTTTCGTAAACCACTTAGCTTACTCTAGGTTTCGGAGTGTCTCTATAATTAGTAAGAGAGGGTAACGGTCTCTTTATATAATCGTATTTAAGGCGCGGTAATTATAATAGAATTATAGCCCCCCTCCTAGCTTTTTTATAAATAGAATAGGAGCTTTAGCGGCGGAGCTACTAGCTTATATAAACCCCTTATCGATTAGGTCGGTAAGGGTCTTTTATAGGACTAGCAGTTCTTCTCTAGATATATTATAAAGAGGGCCCTAGGGCAGTTCTAGCTCCTTACTATCGGGCCCTTATATAAGGTTTACTTCGTGGTCCACCCCGGGTCGATAAGGGGGAAGGCGGTTCGCTTATAAATCGGAGAATAAGTCAGGAAATCGTTATAAGATCTCCTTTAGAATATACTTCCGGGGGTTAACTAAAGACTTACCTCGGAGGGCCTTATCGATATCTTTAATACTAACTACGTAGAGCACTAGTTCCTTTTTTTTAAACCGTTACTTTCTTTATAACTAGCGTATAATACTAGCGAACACCGACCCGGTTATTATTTAAGCTCCGCGAATAGCTCTAATATTATCGGGCTCTTCTTCGCCCTAGAGTCGGATATTAATCCGAGCCACTCCGTAGTAAAGGCGATATCTTTTTATATAATAAGTAATATCGTTATATTCTATCTAAGGTTTCCCTAGGAATATATTATAATCTAATCCTAGTATTATATAGGCAAATAATCGTTATATATATCCACCGATCTCGAGATTATATATAGCGATACCGGAACTCTTAGTAGACTCTATAGTATCAGAGAACCCTAAAAGGGGTCTTTTAGTCTTATCGACTATTAGGAGGCGGAGGGACTTTATAAGACGTTCGCTTATAGCAGCGTAATAGTTATATATAGTATCTATAAGAGCGGTAATTAACTTCTTATTTATCCGTGCTTGTATAAAAGCTAAGTAACTACTTCGCGATTTTAATATAAACTCTTTCTAATCCCTTTATTCCTTTATAATAGGCTTTAATACCCGTTTTTATACTAGAGCTATTCGTTTTCCGAGTCTTTATCGTTATCTATAACTCCTATATAGGTTATCTTATTATCCGAGGTTACTAAGACCTTAGCTACGCGGCCTTCCTTCTAATCTTTAGCGTCATTTTTCTTTAAGCGGTCTTTCCTAATAAGGTATCCCTTCTTCCCGTAGTTATAGCACTCTCTTATCCTTTTTCTCTTAGTCTATACTCGATTAACCCCTTTTATCTTTACGTTACCGTTATAGTCGCGGGTATAGTTATTATTATTATTACTATTACGGGCTATTTAACTAAAACGTGGCCTTATAGCGGGGGCTTTAAGTCTCTAAGTAATACTCTATACCCCTACTACCTAAGCGTAGTAATTATTTAAAAGCTTCGTAGTAATCAAAACGGCATGGAGGCAGCTACTAAGAGCTCCTTCTAGGAATATAATCTTCGCCGTATTATCCTATTAACCTCCGCCCGCGATAGCTAGCTATTATTTAAAGCCAGGTATAAAACTACCGAATACTTAGTCTTTATATTATCGTAACGTTTATAGGGCGTTAGCCGCGCGAGGTTATTCGTTAACGCCCTTATATATACGATTAAGGTAATTAAGGAAGTCTTCGGGGTTATAATAACTATCGGTTCCGCCTATTACCTAAAAGGAGGTAATAACACGGCGAGGGGCTTCGTCTAGATAGGCGTTAATAAAGTACTACTTCTCGTAAGGGCTTTAAAAAAGGTATTAATCTAATAGGAGCTTCTCGCGTATTTCGGAGAACTAGCTTATATACTCTAAGCGTTTTCTATTAAACTTCTATAATAATAGGAGTGCTTTAGTTTATAGGTTTATAGCAGGTATCGGGTCGGATATATATATCGGGGTAGGGGTTTATGAGCCTTATTTTACCTCCTTTAATAGGGTGGCTAGGCGTGGCGTAGCTATACGTTATTAGTTTTATATCGCTTATAATAATTAGTTAATAGCGTTCTATTATTCTTAGATCTAGGTGGTTAAGGTGGCGACCTAAGTCTATAAAGGGTTAATAATCTCCCTCCTTTACTCTGCTACCTAGGGCGACTCGCCCGCTAGGCGTGATAGAGCGCCGGGAGGTGGATCGAACTAGTAATCTATCTTTATAGGCGTAGCGTATCGGTTTCGCTAAGCTTTAGATATATAAGCGGCTGGTTATAAGTTATTTATAGAGTAAGGCCGAATAATTAAATTATCTAAAGCTAAGGAGAAAAGGAGGAAAAGGAGAAATCTCTATAGGCACTTACGACGTAAACATAATATCGCGGCGACCTACTAGACGCGCGATATAATTAGTCGGAAGATCCGGTGCTCTACCGGATCATCTCCATAGGGTCAACCCGTAATAATAAGCACTAGAATAAATATATTAGATAACCAGAATAGATATCGATTAAGAGATATAGGCCTCTAGGTTAGGCACGTATTAACCGGAGCCCTAGTAATAGACGACGCAGCAGCTAACCCCACCCCCTATACTAGCCCTAGCCGCGATTATGCTATCTGCCGAGTAATTCCAGCAGATAATAAGCGTTCTTATAGGCAGACCCATAACTAATAGCGTAGCTAGTAGAAATAACGATGCAAACTATAGCTTTTAGGGAGCTAATAACCTATAGGCTTTTCGCTATAAGCTAACCTCGATCGGCTTTTTTAGCCCGTTAAAGTATCTATCGCTAACCCTAGTGCCGTAATCGGTGTCTAGCAAGAAAGTCCTATAGCACGAAAGAATAGGTAACCACTCCCGAGTTAATTAAGGAAGCCCGTATTAATTTACACACTTTGTTTATCGGAGAAGCCGCCTCTTAGTAGCTAACTAGCCTTACCGTAACGTAGCGTAGCGAAGTCCGATATTTATTAGACGGATAGTATATAGCCCGACCCGTTATTAGTAAATAAACCCCGAGGTGGCTATAGTAAAAATAGCCGATCTGCGTTTTATAGCCCGAGATATCGTTAATAGTTAAGCCTTCGCCGAGTAGGTAAACTAAATTACCCGCTAATATAAAGCTTAAGGTGCTAGTACTAAAACTAACCTTAATATATAATAGAAAATCTGGAACCGTATAGATCCCTTATTATAAGAAATCTATGCTCGCCTAGATATAAACAGACACCTGGACGAGTTTATTCGATAAATCGAAGACTAGATAGCAAATCGCTAACTTTTACTACGACACTAACTAGAAAGTAGTATATTTTAGGCCGAGTAGCTAGGACCCCCCTTAACTAGCTAGGCAAATACTCCTAATAACTATATATAACAGCTATAGACTAATAGACTCGCTATATACTATATAAACGCTAGCGCGACGGATAAAACGGCGGAGATAAGCGAGTTAGTAAATTAGGGACGCTTTAAAGGAGGTCGAGGTAACCGAGGTAACCGTTATAATAATAATAACTTTAGCCGTGGATAACTATACTCCGGTAATTTCGATAACCGCGATAGATTTATATAAGGCCGCTAAAGCGGCGATAATCGTGGTAATCGCGGCCGTAAAGGCCGGTAGTTTCGTAGAGGAGGCCGCTAGTTCCGTAAGGATAGACGTCCTTACTAATAACGTATAAGATAGTAAGTAAATAATAGGAACGGAGATCGCGATAGGTATATCGTGTATATAGCTATAGATAACCCAGGTAGAGCTAATGATAAGGAGGAATTACGCGAGAAAGGATATATTTTAGTTAACGAAGTACTTAGCGAAGGAGAGGAGATATACTTTTATAAGATTAAAAAGGAGGAACTAGCTAACGAAATTAACGTCTATTATTCTTATTTCTTAGGCCGAACCGGCTAAACTCTTATATAGTCTATAAACCGGTAAGTATATAACCGCGGTATAGCCACCTCTATAACTAGTCGAAAGTATATATCTACTTAGAAAAAACGAATATAACCGAAGGAACCAACTAGGCCGAAACTATAGACGCACTAATACAGAAAATACGTAGTATACTTCCTTAATAGCATATAGTTATTTAAACACGTCTTCTCGAATACCTATATAGAACTAAAGCCGAAAGGATAGGGCCCATATAAAACAGCCCTATAAACGACGAGATTAAAAGCTAAAACGACGAAGATAGATAGTAAACCGGAACCGGAGACAGAACGTATTACTTAAGATAATAGAATAGGAAGCGAGATCGCCTAACCACCGATAGTTATAGAGGAAGTCAGCGAACTAACTAGCGAGCACGTAGAGAAGGCAACCTATAAACCATAGAGACCCCCTAAGCCGGAAGCTCTAAATAGTTTTTCTTATTTAAACTTAACGAAATTATTAACGTATAGGTATCTAGAACACGAGGACTTAAAAGATACACGTACTATAAGATCGGTATTAGATTTACCCCCTTAGGAGAACCGATAAGCGTTTACGTAGACTTAGGATACTCTATAATCCTAGTCGACAGAAAATAGTTAAACGAGTATGCCTAGAATATACGATAAGGAACTATAGTAAAACCAAAGCCTATAAAGGGAGTTACCGGAATAATTAACGTATAGGAAGTGGCTATATTCGACTTCTATATCGATGGTCGCGTGCGCGATACACCTATCTAAGGCTATTTTATAGTTATAGCTTAGGTGCTGGACAAACTAGAACCGAAATTACTACTAGGTATAGTCTTTCTAAAAACCTATAGAGTCGATATCCTTTATTTATCTAGAAATTTACGCTTTACTAGCTGCCACGGAATAATAGTCCTAATCCTAGGATATCTATAAAAGCCAGGACGTAAATACTAACGCAGAGTCATAGTGGCGTAAACGAATATAGTGCCACCGAAGTCTATTATACTAATTTTAATAAGATATAGTAGTTTACCTAGAGACTACGAATTCCACTTTAAGCTATATAGCCGATATAACGCCCTGCTATATATCTACGATACCGATACCCTAAAGGTCGTGTACTTTATAAACGAAACTAATACGCCTAAGACTTTATATAAGAACGATAAAATAGACTGCCTACGTGATTCCTAGGATAACGACGAAACTAAGTAAGTCGAATAGGTAAACGCCTACGCGCTAGTAATAGCTAAAGGAGGCGAATTCGATAACTCGGAAATTATATAACGTATCTTAAAAACGAGTCCTAAGTAGCTAAAGGAGATAATAAACCATAACTAAGGAGCACTAATAGAAGGAACGCTACCTACGGAGAAACAGAAACATAGTATAATAAAGCCTAAACGACCCGACGATATACCGGAAATCGTAATAAAAAATAGCCTCCACGTCTACGCTATAAACGTAGATAAAGTAAGAAGAATCGTTAAACTACTAGAATCCTTTAACGTGTAGCGCGACTAAGGTATTATACCGCTACTACTATATAAATATATACGAGTCGATCTTATAGATACCTAGTAGATAATAAACCTATATACCCGGCTATATTAACTTAGCGGAGAGGATAAAGATATTCTTAATAATATATTCGACGGAATATATAACCTCGGCCGAATAACTTAGTAAAGGCTGCCCACGCCTTTCGCTTACCTAGCTATTATAGTCTAGCGTATAGTCTAAGGCCAGAGAAAAGGTAGAGTCGTTATTAATCTTTATAAACTAAACGCAGTAGTTCTGCTAGATATATACCCGATCCCGTCGTAGGATAAGGTTATATAATCGCTATAAAAGAAGAAATAGTTTAGTGCTTTTAACGTAAGTTCGTTCTTTTACTAGCTACTAGTAAAAGAAGAGTATAAGGACCGAATAATTATCGTCTCCCCGCGAGGATTAGAATAACCGGAAGTTATGCTAAGAGGCTTCCGAAACTCTCTATTATTTATATAAAGATTTATAGATTAATAGCTCTTTAAATATCGGTATTTCTGCAGAGCGTATATCGACGATATTATTATTTTTCCCGATGCCTTTGAGGAGTATATAGAATACCTAAAAACGATCCTTATACTCTTTTAGGATATCCGGTTAGCTCTGTCTCCTAAGAAATCTTTCTGCGTATATAATTCTGTTTATTTATAAGGCTTTAAAGTTAACGGTCTGGGTTTGCATATAACCACGGATTAAATAAAAGCTTTATGATAAATTAAAATACCGGAGAAACTCTTAGATCTAGAGATACACGTTAGAAAAGTCGGATTTCTGCGCCGATTTATCCGATAGTGTTAAGTTAAGGTCGAGCCGCTATAAAAGCCAAATACGGTGCTAAATAATAAGGCTAGAGATATAAGTAAAATCACCCTATCTGCCTTAAAATATATAAGATAAAAGCAAACCGAGAAACTAACCTATAAACTAACAGAAAGATAAGTATTAAATATTATATAAAAGCAGGTTACCGGGGAGATAAGACTATACTATTATATACCAGATAAGACGACCTTTCTTAATTTAGACGCTAGCGGAAACGGACTAGGAGCCTTTCTATTCTACCTATTAGCCCCCTAGGATAGCGGAAAAATCCCTATATATTCGATTTTACCTATTCTATTCTTTCCCCGAAAGCTAATAGCGGTAGAAGCACGCTATAAATTAACCGTAGTTAAGGTTTATGTATTTATTTCGGCCTATAAAATATTACGTACACGCCTATAGTTATATAAATAATTAGTAGTGGTGTTAATAGACCACTAAGTAACTAAAGGAGTGGTGGAATAAACGTTACTTAAGATAGCGGATATTAATAAACTTAACCTATAACTAGTAGCCGCCTTAACTTTTATTAGTTAATTCTGGCTAGATGTGCGATATATACCGGGCAGGCAGAATATAGTCTCCGACGCTTTATCTCGGCTACCGACGGTAGATAACGAGGAATCGTAAGAGCTTATAGGAAGAAAAAAGGTTAAGAGAATGGATAAGCGAAAGCTATTATACGTAAGCGAATTAGATAATATTTAGGTAGATCGGGAAAAAGCCCTAGCGGTATATATCGCTTTAATAAGCCCTAAATTAACCGATAACGGATATAAGCGAGCACTTATATATATAGTAGTCGACTATGCAATACCGGACGATCTAAAGGCAGAATTCTAATAAGCCTATAGACACGACCCTAAATATAAGAAAATAATCCATAAGGTAATGGCTTACCGAGAGGGACTTCGTACTTCGAGCGGTAGACCTAGAAAAGCCCCGCCGATACGCTACGAAAACGGACTTCTTTATACCGTTAAAGAAGTAAATAAGCTTAGGTTAGTTATTCTATAAACTCTAACTCGAAGAGTGCTATAGATAGTCCACGATAATAACTACTATTTCGGGATAAAACGAATAATACACGTACTCGACGGTTTTAGCTTTCGAGGAAACGTACGCGTAGTTAAAGGTTAGGCCTGATACTATTTAGTTTATCTGGATAACGCTATAGATCGATAAAAGCCCCTAAAGGAGTTATAGCTAATTATACTACCCACAGTTCCTTTCTCCGTTATTATAATCGACTTTCTTATAGGCTTACTGCTTATCGAATATCTATACTCCTTTTAGAAGATTAAAAGCAAACCGGTTAATAAATTAGATATAATATTAATAGTGATATATAAGATAAGCAAAAAGACTATCCTTATTCTAGGATACTCTACCTACACGGTAAAAGATTAGGCAGAATTACTCTTATATATACTTTAGCTCATAGATTAGGGACTGCCTATAAGGATTATATCCGATAAAGATCTAAAATTTATTTCCGAATTCTAGTAAGAACTGTTTAAAGCCCTCGGAGTTTTATTAGTAATTTCCACTATATAGCACGCTTAAATAAACGGCTTATTAGAAAGAAAGAACAAATCCGTCGAAATTATCCTATAATACTATATATTTATAAGCGATATTCCCTGGCCCGATATTATTCCGGTAGTATAGCACGCTCTGAATTAAGCTTACACGATAACGCTTAATATATCACTAAATAAATTCTTACTCGGATTCCGACTATAATCTATAGCAGGACTCACTATAGGTATAGGAGTGCCGCTAATATTCGATAAAGAATAGATAGACTATATTAGAAATTTATACCACCCGGAAGCAGAATATCCAGCTATAATCGTAATAAAAAACATAAAACGGCGATATAATAAGGTAAGAAGACTATATACTTTGAAAGTGGGTAACGCCGTGTATTTACGTCTATATAGAGGCTATAAACTGCTAGGCCACTCTAGAGGCTCACGTAAATAGTCTTAATAGCGGGTCGGACCCTTTTAAATAGTAAGACTCGTAAACCCTTTAGCGTACGAACTAGACTTCCCTTATTCCTAGAAAGTATATAGAGTGGTCTCTATTATATAATTAGTACCGGCACTAATAGGAGACCCTTTCGGTAAAGAGTAAACGAAACCCGGACTAATTATAGTAGACGGAGACGATAGGGAGTAGAGGTTATATAAAATCGAATAACTATAAAGGCGGAGAGTGGTATAGATTAGAGGCCGCCTATAAACGGAATACCTTATAAAGTAAAAAGATTAGCTAGCCTAATATAAGGAATAGTATCTAAGAAAACTATTAATAGAAAGCGCTAGCGATTTAGTATACGATTTGGAGAGAAGATAACTAATTACTATCGCCGAACTAATAGAATAAACGGAAAACGGTTTAACGGGATTAAGTAGATAAGTAAGGGATACGGATAGGTAAGTAAAGGAGTAAACGACAGCGGACTAACTAGCTAAGGGGAGCAGATAAACGGATTAAAGACTAATCGAGTTAGTGCTACTATATAGCCGGCGGAGCGATAACGTAGAATACCGAGAAATCGAACTAGAAAATAGCGATTAAGAAAAAGATAGGGAGAAATCTTAAAGGGATCGGAAAGCGGCGGAGCTAAAAGGCTTTACACGAATATCGATAACTAACGTTACACTATATCCTAAAACCTCTTTTATACACTTATATACTTTCCTTTTAGTATCACTTATATCCTTATACCCCCTTTTTTAAATACCCCTAAAAGAAAGAAGAGGAAGAACTCTCTTACCCGAAAATCAGAATTCCAGAATACTAACCTTCCGCTTTAGGATTAGCCTCCCTTATCTTACTCTTATATTTATATCCCTTTATACACTTAGAATAATTATCGCGACCTTAATAAAAGAACCTTATAAAATATATTCCCGTATAACCCTAACTAATATAATTATACTTAATAATACACTAAGATTATTAGAAGAACCTAAATAATATCGTAGATCTTATACTATATAACCGACGCAGATCCTTAAATAATATGGCCCCCGAAGCGCGTAGTAACGTGCCTAACTTAATTTAGCGAAAGCTGATTTTCGAGAAGTCCACGGATAATATCCGCCTACTAGAAAAGATCTCTAAATATCTATATAGTAACTATAACGCGGAGGAATAGTTTTATAATATTCTCCTCTTCCTATTAGCCAAATAAAGACGACTTACTTAGTAGCGTCTAAACTCCTAGGTTTCTATATTAACCTGGACTATAATCGCCGGCGGCGATAAGCGTAAAGCGGGTAATTGATATAAATATATCGCTATTAACGACCTTAGTCCGTATATTTTCGAAGCGTGAGAGGCGGTATACTATATATAAAGATAAGGAATAAAGCGCTAAATTAAAGGCCGGCAGAAAGAATAGAAAGCTATATAAAAGCGGATTAATAACCATAATTACCTGCCTAATAATGAAAATACGCTAGAACTATTTAATAGAGTACTAATAAAAATGGTAAAATATCGCTATTAGGAAGATACGCGATAGTAAGAGGAGGATTAGGACGAAGATATAATCAATAATCAACTTAGATAGTCGGTTAAAAAAGGAGGTTTCGCTATGGATAATAGCTAAATCTTAGTGTATAGAGATAACGAGTATAGACTATATAAAGGCAAATAGCTAGCTAAGACACCGATAAAAGCCGGCCTATCGAATACAGGAATAATCGAACTCGTAGACGATATAACCACCGATAACACGGACTGGCAAGCAGACGATATAAACTAATAGACGAATAATAATACGATAGCGGTATAAACCCCGTAGCTAACTGCTATAAAGCAAACCGGTTACAAAGATAAAATTAAGACGATGTTTAAAAACTAGAAGCTCATAGTCATAGGATTAGACGGTATAATCAACTAGCACCTAAATACCAGAGTCGATTGATTAATCGGGTTAATGTTTTTTAACCGTAGAAGCCTAGAAGAAAGACTATAAGATAAATTAGCCAGAGGCGATAAGTCTACTAGATATTATATAATTATACTAGCCCTAAGAGATAACCGAAAACCTAGCGATAGCTAGCCTAAGGTACTAAACCAAGACGTAATAGTTTAATAGATTAATTTATAGTATATAGACAGCGAACATAATAGATATCGAAAACGGCTTATATCACCGAGCGATTCCTCGGACTTTATAAACGCGAACCCCTTAAAGAAACGGAAGATAGCTATACCGGCGCCAGGAATAGTGACAGCCCTATAGCCTATAGTAATAACCGTAACTAACCAACCCATATAGTCTGTATAACCCGTATAGTCTGTATAAGTTATAGTAATAAAAGCGGAGATTAAGCTGCTAGAAGACTATTTAAATAATCACGTTAAAAGACTAGAACGAAGAATTAACGCCGAGCGAGCCGAGAGATATAATAAACTAATAAATCAACGGGACGAATAGAAAAAGGTAATCGATAGACAAAATAAAAACACGGTAACGTATACGGATATATAATATAAGAAGCTGTCTAAGGAACTAACGGATAACACGACCGAACTAAAGAAAATAAATTTAACGTTAACCGGTATAAACAGTAAATAAAATGCGATATGGGCGGAATTAAAACCTTTATAACAAAAATACGCCACTATAAAAAAACTAATAAGCGCCGCAAAATTAGGGAAAACGTCAGAAGCTACGCCACCTCTATCCCGGACCAACTCATAGACGCAACCGCCGTAACAACCCTAGTCACAAACTCCGTCGTAAGCCTAATAGCAGTAACAAACCCAGTAACAGCCATAGCCATAGGGAAACCAGCTAGCCGATAAATAGGCAAACCTATCGGACTAAAACCGTCTATAGCCGAGCTCGCCTTAACTTTACGGTAACAAAGGATTATAATCTTTGCTTTCCTCTATTTTATACCGGCAGTCTTAAGTTGTCTTTCTTTGTAACAAGTATAATTTTCTTTTCCGTCATTTATGGCATAATAAAAAAATAAAACAAAATATTAATATTAATATAATCGGGACGATTATATTTTCGGGGGGGCGGCATTTACTACACAAAGTTATATATACGTATATAGCTAGATTAGTTAGCTGCCGGCAGACTTATAAAAGTCTGCCTCTATAGCAGAGCTCCACGAGCTCGGACTTTAGAATAATTATCTTCTTTTCTAACAAAAACCTTTGCATAGGCCTTTAGTCTCACCGCACACATTTATGCATAGCACCGGAGCTAGAAAAAGACTCTTCTATCACCGCGATTAATTACCAACGCCTAGATAGTCACCTTCTAACTGTACCAGAAACCCCTCCTTAGGCAGGGCTTATAGCGGCTACTTTCACGGGCTATATGCCTATAGGGCAGGGGGGAGCTAAATTTCGAAGCTATAGCAGTAACCGTATCTGGATCTCCGCGTTTAACGCAGGAAGATATACTCTATTAGTCCGTAATTTAAATAGTAAGCCGCTAATAAAGTTAAAAATCAAAAAGACACTTAAGAGACCCCGTAAGATATACCGTAAATAACTACCGGCCCCTCTAAGAAGTTAACGAGACCTTAAAGGCCACCTACACGAGATCCTATTTCGATAAGCCTAAAACGATCACCTAAAGAGTTATAAAGAGATAGGCTGGTGGATTATAGTGCCGAAGGATAGGGCGAAGGGGTATTAGGTGCTTAGTTATATATAGGTGAAAACCTATAAGTTTAATAAGCACGGCTTTCTATAGAAGTGTAAGGCTAGACTAATAGTCCGCGGAAATCAACATAATTAAGACTCATTAAAGGATATATATACAGCCACTCTTACCGGTCGGTCCTTTAGATCGTTAATAGTAATCGCCGCCCGCTTCAATCTATCCTTAATATAATACGACGTCGTTAACGCGTTTATGCACGCGCCCCTGCTCTACGATATATATATATATACGGTTCCCGCCCGGGACCGCGGTGCCGGGTTAATTATTATTGCTAAAGAAGGCGTTATACGGGCTACGGGAGTCTTTATTACTATAGCAAAAGTATATTATAGAAGCACTAAAAAAGGACGAATTTAAGATAGTGCTATAAGAGCCCTGCTGCTTTAAACGCCGTGGGCTATTTCTATTCTTTTATATAGACAATATCGTGATTAGCTTTAAGGAAGACTGTAAGGAAGAGATAGAATAAGCCGTCGCGAGCCTCCGAAAGCACTATGCCCTATAAGGCGGGCAGCCACTATAGTGGTTCCTTAGTATTAAGGTTATTCGGGATCGTTCCTTAAGGAAGATATGGCTGTTATAATGCGATTATATCGTAAAGGTAGGATATCCATTATTAACGGTATCTAACTATAAGCCTATAAGCCCTATAAAGCCGGTATAGCTACTACCGCACACAGGGAAGTCTACCACTATTAAAAGCTATTAATAGAAGATAGAATCCGTCTTATACGCAGTAGTAATTTTATACTCCGATATTGCCTTTATAGTATCTTAACTCTATAGATTTTATATAAGGCGCGAAAGAAGGGATATTCACGAAGAGGCTATTAAAGGCGATAGGCGTGATATTTAACGATCTACGACTAAAGATACGATACGATAATAGCTACACAATACGCCTATTAATAGCGGAGATCGCTTAATTAAATACAGGATTACGGCACGTGGATATACATAACACCTAGTTATAAGAGGTGTAGCAGGTTAGAAGGATTAAAGTCAGCTACGTTATAAGCGCTGAAATAATCGCTGATAGATTAACGAAGATGCTATCTAGAGAAAAGTTTATAAGCTTTAGGAAATAGGTGGAAGTAATAGATATACAGGGACGTCTGTATATATATAAGCTAGAGGAGATCTTACTAGAGCATTTAGAAGAGCTAGAAGAGAAGTTTAATAGAAGTTATATAGACGTTATAGAAGGGGATATATCGATAGAAGAAGCCTGTGAATAAGCTTAACTAAATAACTGCCGACTAGTTATTTAGTTAGAGGGGTGTGTCGTATAGGCTGGCCTAAAACAGGCTCCGAACGGGTTATTCCGGGCCCGAAAGTAGATTAGATGCTACGCGGAATCCCGCGTTTATAGAGTCACAGACGTGTATAAGGAAATCAGGAAAAGTGAAGATATATTCTCTAAGTCTGAGCTCGTGGAGCTCTGCGGGCCCATAGATAGATATCTATAAAGGTCCTGCTAATAAATATATATATGACTAATCTAAGCAAACTTTGTGTAGCAAATGCCCTCCTCCGAAAAACAATCGTCCCGATTATCACACCATATTTCTTTATATCTATCCGTTTATTCGTCCAAGCAAAGAAAAACTCCTGTCTTCCCTAATCAAAGCCAAATCTATACCGTTTTATTTCCTTTAGTTATCTATCCGTATTCCCTTCTCGAAAAATTATCCTTCGTTCTTATTTACGAGGGCTAATAACTTAATCGGAGTCCTCTAGCCATTCCGTTACGTTAGAGTTCTATCGCGATAAGGACTAGGCCTATGGCTGCGAGGAAGATATAGGCTGCTGTTATTAGGTTTACGACGAGGATAGTTATTATAGTGTTTATAACGACGATAGTTATTACTATTAGGGCTACTTAGCCGCCGGCTAGATAGGTTTCTTCCTCTTAAGAGCTTTCGAGTTCTTCTATAATTAGGCGAACTCGTTTTATAGAGCTTTAATCTAGGTCTCGAGTATTATAATCTTCGCGTCTACCGTCTTTTAGTTATTACCGGTATCTAAGTTAATTCGTTTAAGCTCCGTCTACTATTATTAGGTAGCTCTGTTTAGCTAGCCGATTCTTCCCTCGTGATTATCCTAAAGCTTCTACGAGTAGTCGAGTTTTTATTAGATATCGTTACTCTATTAGAGTAGTTTATCGTTAAACACTTTGCTCCTATTATTTATTATTCTTTCTAGACGCTTAATATAGTTATTCTGTCTCGCGTCCTAAGCCTTTAATTCGTCCTTTGTTATATACGTAGTCGCTGTTAGCTAGGAGCTCTTTAGGGCGTTCTGGCTAGGTATTACTATCGTCGTTTATATCGGGGCCGTGATAATGGTATTATTAGCTCCTATCGTCTTTATCTTCTTCCTGGGATTTATATCTATAAAATTCTGTATATCGCTAGGCGATCCTAGGCGTTTCCACTATTTATCGTTCTCGCCTCTTTACTTCTATTACGTGATCTAGTTAACTATAACGTCCCGGTTCTTTACGTTCGGCTATTCTAGGCTAATAACTCCCTTGTCCCTAAGGGCCAGAGCGATAATATAATATTTTATAGACGTCTATCCGACGGCGAGCTTCTGTTTAAGCCTAATTATAAGGTCCGTTTAGTTAAAGAATATAGATCCTAGTAAATAGTCGACTTTAGTAATAGTATACTAGTCGATAGCTCTTTTGGCTCCGGTAATTATAAACCACTAATCGGTAAATATACGCTTTACTCGGTTATCGTTAGTAAGCTATAAAGACGTGTTCACTGCTTTTATCTATATCGTGGTGATATTAGCGGGGGGCTACTAAGCTACGCTTATCTATAAGGCTGGACCAGGTTATAGGCCTAAGTTATTCTGTTAAGTTAGTTCGGGCGGCTAGTTAATGGATATCGGGGCCTCTACGGCCTATAGCTAAGGGGTGTTTATCTATATCTAAGGGCCGGTCGACTATATCGGGGCGGTTACTATTAGTGGCTGGTTTATTACGTTTTACGTTATGTCGTTATTACTTTTATTATCGTATAGGCTAAAGTCGTTATCCCCGTATAGATAAATGTTATTATCGGATATTTCGAAGTTTATATAGTCTATATCCTATCGTCTATCATCGCCTACCGACTCGTCGTCCTAGGCGGCTATAAAGAAGCTTATATCCTCCTAGTACCTAAACTTCTTAGTATTAGCTAACGCCCTCTTAAATAGTTATAGTGTATTTTCCCTATTAGGCAGATAATTATTATCCTATATACGTTTATTTATAGCATCCTATATATCTTACTAGTCGTTAATCTATCGTTTAGCTCCGTTAGTCTATATATAATAGGCGGCGTGCCACGCCTCCGCCAGATATAGGCTTAGGTCGTTACCGTCGATAAACAGATCGAAATTTTCGACCTTCTTTCTATTACTGCCACTTACCACCGTCTAGCTAGTATAAAAGGTTATAGTAGCCTTCCGATCCTAGTTATTTTATCGCTATTCCGCCGAGAGGAATAGCAGTATATAGTAAAACCACTTATATAAGCGGTAGTTCTTATACAGGTATTTCGAGATTCTTTTAAGCAGCTTAATACTCTCCTCCGCCCTATTATAAATAAATTAGCGTTCCTTAAGGCTAGGGGCAACGTCCTTACCCTTCTTAGCTATAGTGAACTTCGTGGCCGGGAGTTATATGTATACTATAATATATAATATAGAATTAAGTCCGTAGAGGTAATAAATAGGGAAAAGGGTGTAATATCCGTGGACTCTAGAGGACTAGTAGGAGGATAGTAGATCGTCGTCGAGTCTTCCGGCCTAAGTAGATATAATTTCCTGTCCTATCTAGAGTATAGCTATATTAAGCGGAAATAGAAAACGGTATAAGAGGTATTTAATCGTTCTTCCTATTCAGGAAGCGGTGAGTCGCCTCGCGTTCTTTGTTTCGTTTATAAGGTTAATCTATAAATAAGGTGACTTTAATTATATTTATATAATTCGTCTTTTTAAGCGTTATTTATATAAGGGAGTAGAGTTAGTACTAATTTAGAGAGAGGAAAGTAAGAGATAGTGGCGTGGCTAGGAAAAAGGGGTATTCTTTATTATTAAGAGCACTCCGTCTCGGCGCTTCGTCGTGTATACGCTTCTTCTTTATATAACGGTGATACGGCTATTTTCTTTATATAGTGGTCTTAGTCAGTTAGTATCTCTAAAATTCATTTCTTAATACTCCGTATTATCCCTGCGTCGGCTATAAGGGAGTATCAGTTCGATAGCTCTTTAGTCTCTCTATCTGCTAGCGCCGATTATTCTTTTTTCCGCTTCTTCGTTACTAGTCGTCTAGCCCGTTAGTTCCGCCGTGGTAATCGGGTTCCGCCTCTTAAAATTATAAACTATATCGCTAGCATTTTCTATTAATAGCTATCGAGGGTACTACTCGTCGTATTATATAAGCTAGCCTTTCTATTTAACTAGGTACTCCGTCTATAAACGTCCCTTAATTTTCCTTACTCGCCGTCTTAGTAACTTTTCGATTTCGTAGGACCTTTATTCGCCGTCGTCTCCGTCTACGACCACCGGTCCCGGTCTCGTTCGCTCTCTACTAAACGGATCCCTAGTTAGTACTAGTACTAGCTACGCGATTAACACTACTTTATAGACTCGCCACGACTAAGGGAAATCTAACTCGTATATAAGGGGATTAATCACTCTAACTACCCGGAAGGGTCCGACTCTTTACTATAACCACTTCCTCGAATCGTAAGCTTATCCCGGAAGCTTATATCCTCGGTATAGATAAAGATATACGGAATCACCTATATTAAAGGTATACGGATATCGCGTTATATCGTATCGTTGTTTTATATCGGCTATAGTAATCGTTACTAAGTATTCCGCCTCTTAGTAATATAGCTATCTAATATACTCGGTCCACTCCTTATTATAGGCTTATAGAGCTCCCGTGCCGACTATTAAGTCTACGACTATCTATAGGCGGAATCCGAGCAGGAATTCGTTTAAGGAGGTGTTAAGCGTTTTAGTATATACTTAATTTAAAGCGTGCTATACCGCTAGAATAATATCTAGCCACGGAATATCGCTAGTAGAGGTATAATATCTTAGGATAATTTCTATAAACTAGTTCTTTTATTCGGATAATCCGTTAGTTTATATAGACCACGCCGTCGAGATTACTAGTAGTACTCCTAAGGCCTTAAATAACTCGCGCTAGAATTCTAATATAGATTTCGGGTCTTTATCGGATATAATCCTTATAGGCAGGCCCTAGTCCGTTAGCTATAGTATCCGGAGTAGCAGTTCCGCCTAATCCTTAGCTATATATATCGAATATCCGGGTATAAGGATCGTCTTTTTATTAGTCTTATAGGTAACTATAAGCATAGTATCGAGTTTATTTATTAACTTACTCTTAATTATCTAGAATAGCTACCGGTATTTCGTGGGTAGTAAACCGACTATAAAGTCGATTATAATTACGGAAAATAGTATTACCGGTAATAGAATAGGTTATAGTTCTCTAAGCGGTTTTTATCGGTTTATAGTATTCTCTAGGCATACCGGGCAATATCTTATCTACTCTGCTATAGCACGTACTTTACCTTTAAAGCTAAAGTTATCCAGGGCGTATATTATTCGTTTTTCGCTAAAATGATAATTATCGTCGTGCACTATCTATAAAACCTTTTTAATAAGTTTACGGGGCACCACTAACCTTAGTTTATTAGCTTCTTTAACCGTATATAATAGTCCGTTCTTAAGTCGGGTTTATAGAGGTCTTATTAGTCTGCCGCTAGAAGTCCGTCTATCGGTTTATTTAGCGTTAATTTTGTCGATTATGGCTTTGTATTTCGGATCCTCCTAGTATGCTTATTAGAACTCCCTCTTTAAATCGTCTAGTATCGCGTAGTCCACTGCCACGTAAGTTAAGGAGTATTCGTCTACGTCTATTAGCAGTCTTAGGTCTAAGATAGCCGTGTATACTGCTAATGCCTTATCGTGCTCGGTCTATATATCGTCTAACTCGCTATTATAGGCCTGTTTCTTTTTATTTATCCTTTTCGCTTTTTTAGTTCCTATTAGTGCTTTAGAATCCTTATTATTTACCGTTAGCAGTTAAGATAGTGCGTCTAACACTACGTTCTATCGTCCCGGAATATAGCGGATATCTAGGCGAAATTAGCTAAGAAAAGTGGACGCTGTTATTAGGCGCGGATTTAGCTTATTAATATCTATTATCTTTAGGGATATTTAGCTAATAATTCCCTTTATCGCTTAGTAATCGGTAAGAACCACTATAGGCTTATAGCAGGATTATAAACGTGTTTAGAGTATTTTATAGGGCTAGACCAGGGCGCAGATCTCTAGCTCTATCGCTTTATATCGCGATTCCGCTACTATTAGCTTTCTTAAAAAGAAAAGTATCGGCTAAATAGTATTAACTAGAATTTTACCGCCGTCCTATGGCTTTACTAGATAAAAGAGGAATACTCCTAGACCGTTTATACTAGCGTCTAGGTTTAAGAAGGTAGTCTTATCGGGAATATAGTGATATAACTTTATTTCTTCTATAACTTACTTTTATATAATCTTAAAAGCCTGCTATTCGATATCTATGGGCTTATAAGTTAACTTATCCGTTTACTTTTGCCTTAAGTGCTTAGGTGCGTATACGGTAATCTGCCTAGCCTTTTTCGCGTCGTTAAGCATAGTCGTCTTCCGTCGCTATAAAGGCTCGACTTTAACTCGGAACCACGGGATAAATCGCCGTAAAAATCCTATTTTACCGATATATATCTCTAGGTCGCTAAGCTTTTTAGGTATTTTAATCTACCGTAAAGCCTCGATTCGGTCGGATATAGTGTATAGACCTAAACCATCCACCTTAAAACCGAGTAATCGAACCGAATTATACGTATAGAAGGACTTTACTAGGGATAGTGCTAGCCGGATATCTTCGAATAGCTTTAGTATAGTCCGGAGGTATTCTATATACTCTTCGAAAGTGTCTAAGAAGATAATAATATCGTTAATATACGCCCTGTAGAAATAGCGATACTTAAACAGTCTTTAGTCTATAAATCGTTATATAAACAGTGGTAAGTTTCGGAAACCTATTAGTACCACTTCTAGGCGTTCTAATCCTCTAGGTGATATAATCGTTATCTTCTCTTTATACTCTTCCTTTATAGGCAGCTAGTAAAAGAAGGATCTAGCGTCGAAGGCGCTAAACCACTTCTTCCCCTATAAACACTAGATAATCTCGTCCTATAATAGAATCGGGTATATGTCCGGTAGAACGGCCGCGTTAAGCTTTTATAGATCCACGACCACTCTACCTTTCTTTAGCTTCTATACTATACGCTATACCATAAATACTAGGAAAGCGAAAGGGGTCGGTAATTTCTGCTATATTATACGTCCGACTTTATATATCCCGTCGAACTTATTATTAAGCAGGTCACGATCTTCTCCGTTAAGTTAAAAAGGCCTCGAGTATAAATTTATTTTTTGCTATCCATCGATTAGATTGACCCGTATCCGTTTATCAGGGGGCAAAGGTATAATTCCTTTATCGCGCTATATATTAAAGGATTCTAATAACTTAACGATTTCCCGAGCCTTCGGTAAGTCTATCGTATATATATATACGCCGTCCTTCGTTATAATCTCGGGTATATCCTCCGGTTTTTTGGTCTTTATATCGCTATGCTTTTCTCTGTCTGCTCTCGGTTTATCGTATTTACCGTTCTTTATCGTATCGTCCGCTATAATCTTCGTAAGTTCCTCGGGGGTAGCTCTTAGCAAATAATATACTAATTTAGAGTCCTCGAACTCTCTATGCTTTTCTATAGCTATTAATATATACACGGTTACCTAGTTAACCTCTTTAACTTCCTCGTTATCCTATAAGTCCATTAGTCGGCCTATCCTTTTATTTCTACCTAACACTTTTAGTCTATCTAAATTATTCGTGTAATAGACTACCTTAGGGGTATCTGCGTCGTAGATATATCGTATTATATCGTGTTTCGGGTCTAGATTAAAGTAAAATTCGTGGTTTTTAGGTAAGTTTATATACCGTATAGGCACGAATATAGCTATATATAGCGGCACCACCGTGGTCTATACTATTATAACTCGGCGTTAGTATCTGCCTACGGGCTTTCTACGATACCCGACGATTAGGATCCGTATACCGTGATATCCTGCTATCCGCAGTATACCGGAAGAATACAGGATATCGACACTAAAGGTCTTCAGGAAGGTTCCTCCAAGCAGTATATTTAGTTCCAGGTTATCGATTACCTAGCCTATAATTATAAAGTAACCCGTGATTAGGGTATCTCGGATATAGCCGCTAACGTAGAAGTCGAAAGTAGCGACCTCCTGCACTTAGATTATCCCCGTAAATCCCTTTATCGGCTTCGGGTCTATAGCTATTCCGTATTAGACGTTCTTCCTATATTTCGTTAGCTAGTTTCTATCGACCAGAATTAAGGTATATCCGGAGTCTATATAGACTTCCGTGGTCTCGCTATCGGGTATAAATTTAATTACTATCTTATAGTATATATGTTACTCGAATCCGGGTTTTATTAACGCCTATACGTTAATAATTTCGTGTAGCTTAAATACAAAGTGGTAGCTAAGTTTATCGGGCTTAGGTGGTCTTAGTGGCTTTATATCGGCTATTATCGGCTCTACCTCCTTATCGGTGGACTCTATATATATAGCTTCGGATCTATACTATATATTAGTGGATTATATTTATATAAGGTCTTCTATACAGATCGCTAGTTCGATTAGTTATACTATTATTAGGTCGCCTATATAAGATTCCGCAGGCCCGGACGGTATTTCTGGATCCTCTAGCGTGGTTAGCCTAGTTACCGCTAGGATAATAAGAGCTTTATAAGGGCCCTATCCCTTTAGCTTCGGCGATTACGGTAAGGCGGGAGTCTATAAGGTCTATCGTTAACATACTAAGGTTCGTTCTCCTAACTTACGTTTATACGTTTATCGGTTACTTATATAGGATCGGCCGGCTTAGCGTATAAAATAAGAATAATAAACGTTAATTTCGCCGTTAGCTAAATCCTCCTTACTAATCTTATAAACGTATATCTCCTCGCCCTCGCTAAGTATTTTATTAATAAGAATATAGCCTTTTTCACGTAAATCTTCTTTATCGGTATCTTTACCGGGGTTATCCTCCGCTATATACACCACTTAGTGGTCGCGATTACTGTTGCTTTTTACCTATTACCGTATACGTTATTAATACGGGCAACGCTCCTCGCGGAACCAGTATCCGCCTCTACGAAACTAACGGCCTTTACGACCACGGTTACCGTGGTTATTATTACCTCTACGACCCTAGAATAATCTATCGCGGTTACCGAAGTTATTTCCCTATAATCGGCCTCTTCCGAAGCCGTTATAATTACTAAAGCGATTTCCGCTATTATTAAAGCGGCCTTTATCGAAGTTTCCGCCTTAACGTCCCTAGTTCGCGTATTCGCCTATCTCGTTTACCTTATCTACGGGGGCCGCCTTAGCCGTGTATACGATTAGGCGATTTTCTGGGATTATCTATACAGGAATATTAGCGTAGGGTATACTAACGTTAGCGTAAGGTGCGGGCCATTATGCCGATAAAGGTCCTAGTTAATCTATATAAAATATACTATACTATAATTAGTGTCTTAGAGAGAGCTATCGGTTAATTTTCTAATCCTTAATCTATCGGATAAATTCGTCTAGATACTTATTTATATCCGGTCGGGCATAGATTTCTCTAAGCGATAGGTTAATTCTGTTCCAGATTTCCTGCTATATATTAAGATTAGTACGGGGGCTAATTCCCGAGGCTCTATATAGATAGGCAAGGTGATTTACCTATTCTATAAACGCTTTGCCGTCGATAATGTCCCTGGCTATAAACCGTAAGTCTATTATCTTAGCCGCGGCAGTCTCCGGGTTAATTTACTAGCGTCGTCAAAGAGCTATATACTATCCGTCTAGCGAGCGGCGTACCTCGCTATGCTATGTAGCTATAAGGCTGGTTAGCCACTACGAGGCACCTTCGCCCACGAACAGGGCGTGCAGGTTAATACGAGCTTTCTTCTGCTATATTAGGGGTGGTCGCCCACTCCTTAATATTTTCGATAAATAGTTTAACGTTATACCAAAGAACCTTATCTCCTAAGACTAACTATAGGATAGAGGTTAGCGATATATACTTAGGGGGGCTAAAGAATCTAATGGCGGTTAGTTTATAACGGAAAATCTAAGGGCCGTTATTATTCTACGTGTCGCTATTATTAGCGTTACTCGGTCCGGCGCCTCCGGTACCTCTGTTATTAGGGGCTAGAGTTCTATCAGCGAAGAAGCTTATTATGCGTTAGAATTATTCGGGGGTAAATATAACGGTAGGTGGTTATAGGCTCGACTAGGGGGCCGTCTGCTATTATTAATCCCGATACTATTATGGGCCACCCTAGCTCTGGGTACCGAAGCTAGGACCTGGTGTCTATCTGTTAGTATCTATCCTAACTGGCTCTAGAGCTATAAAGGGTTCTTAAGAAGTATAAGGCGGTGGTTAACTATCCTCTGGCGTTTATAGAGTTTATGCTAAAGGAGCTTGGTTTATCGGCTACTATATATAGGATTCCTCGAATAGCGGTCTACGGGGAGCGTTAATATTTAGGGATATTAATTAATTATTAACGGTCTATAATCTGTTTTCGATTAATAGCTATCGACTATGTCGTTCGACTACTTATCTACCTACCTGCGTGCTCTATAAAGGGTTCTGGCTATTATTACGGGAGTAGGTTCTGCTATTACTCCGACTTCTACTAATATTTAGATATCTTAGTACGGCTACGAGCGTTACCTTTACCGCCTAATTATCTATCTCCTACTATACTAGGAAGGTTAGTCCGCCGTCTGTCCCGGGTGCTCTGTTATTACGTCTAGCTATACGATTTACGTCCCGATATTCCCTTATAGCTCTGTTATAAAGTGCTATTCCCTCCTATCTAATAATAGCGATAGCTCCGTCGGGTAAGTTTTATTCCACTGCCCACTCCGGGTATACCTGAATAAATTTATATATATAAAACAACTCTCTCTCCGTAGTCATTAGTGGTTCTATTTATAGCCAAGGTACTGGTGATATATAGTTATGGCGGGGTAGGAAATAAGAGATAGAGGTGTAGAGTTTATGGCTTGTTTTTATATAGCTTATATAAGTAAAACGGGGTAGGTTCTAGTAGGTATAAAAATAGGAAGGTGTAAGTGTGTATGGATAACGTAATCGACGGAAAATAAGGTTATAGAGGAGTATAGAACGAAAATAAAGGAAAAATAGGTAAACTGGGTCTATATGAGCGTGGACGCTTCGAGGCAAACCGTTTTATAACGGCTATAGGCGTCTTGTTAGTTATTTAAAGGGAGCTTTTGGTGTTACTGATAAAGGTAAACGTCTACGGCTGTCTGTTACAGACTAATGATCAATAGTTAGTGGAAATCGTTACGGGGCGGCTATAGGAGATGATTTTAAACGGCGGGTTATTAATTTATATCCTATAAACGAGGAAAAGAATCTGGGGTATAGTATAGGGTGAACGATTATAATAATTCAGTTACTACCATTTACTACGCGGAATCCCGCGTTTATAGAGTCATAGACGTGTATAAGGAAATCAGGAAAAGTAAAGATATATTCTCTAAGTCTGAGCTCGTAGAGCTCTACGGGCCTATAGATAGATATCTGTGAAGGTCCTGCTGACAAATGTGTGTGTGACTAATCTAAGCAAACTTTGTGTAGCATTAGACCTGCCGCAGGAATAATAGCAGGATTTTTTGCACTACGATCAGAGATTTCCACAGAATCAATTAAATCAACAGATCGATCGCTTATTTTACGCAATTAAGTTACACGCTGTTTACAACAGTAATCGCTATTGGCGGGAGCGATTTAAAGAATTGTTAGGTAATAGGCCGGCCGCTACTACCCCTTTTATCGTATCTACCCCCGCGCCCACGCTACGGCT
The DNA here is from genome assembly GCF_042370955.1 of Sodiomyces alcalophilus JCM 7366. Taxonomy (NCBI): domain Eukaryota; kingdom Fungi; phylum Ascomycota; class Sordariomycetes; order Glomerellales; family Plectosphaerellaceae; genus Sodiomyces; species Sodiomyces alcalophilus. The sequence continues at coordinate 6,662,577 of NW_027263532.1, forward strand.
TTTACTTAGTGCTATTACGGTATAAAGGAGGGAGTTAGATTCCTTCCCTAATTTGTTTTATCGCTTTTACTTATATTACGCGGCGGTAGTCTCGAATCCTGTTCGTTGCCCTCCTTATTTATAGGCTATAGTATAGCTAGCGCTATTAGTACTAGGGAGCTTCCCTGCTTACTTAGCTATAAAGAGGAGTAGCTGATATTCGGGTAAAAGATCCTTTTTGCCTATATCTAGATAGGCGTTCGCTATTATAGCGAGGGGACATACGCCCTTTACATCCCTTCGTATTAGGGGAGAGTCTAGGAGAACGGCGTAAAGAGCGTTACATATTATTAAGCGGGTTTTAGAATAATATTATTTAGTATTCGATGAGTTATTTTGAATATAGGCTTATCCGATAATTAGTATTTATAGCCTCTTATACTTATCACTTACTCGCCTAGTCATAATAAGGGGAAGGCACTTTAGTTAATAGACTACAGGTAACCGGTACCGCTTTAGCTACGTGTCCGCTTAGGGCGTTATATATAGCTATTTAACTAAATAGGGGTTTTAGTATATAGACCTTTATATATCACGCTAAAAGACTAGTAAATATAATAAGGAGTATATAGTTAAGTAGCTCCTTATAGACGCTATTAGACTATAGCTTAATAGTCGCTGCTTATTGCCTAAGCCTATTTAAGGGGAGGCACTTTATTAACGATAAATGGTTAGTTACCCTAGGATTTTATAACTAGAATAGTCTATATAGTCGTTTAATAGAATCGGTACACGAACCTTACTAAGATCTAATAATCTTATTCTAATTACTATTAGTTAATATACACTAACCGTATATATCTATAGCTAGCTAGTATTATAGGACCTATAAAAGGATTTAAGTAAGGTAACCTTAGGGTATAGTAAAGAACATATAAGTAGGATATATTATCTAAAGGAGAGGCCGAAGTCCCTGCTCTATATATCTACGGGGGAACCTCGGGCTATCTAAGGCTAGGCACTATACTAGGTATAATACTAGGACGGTGCTAATACCGATCTAGCGCTATAGGGGTTTAGTGCTAGTATAGTGCTAGCACTAATCTAGCGCTATACGGGGTTAGTCCTTAGATAATGCTGGCGCTAATCCGTAACTATACGGTTTAGGTCCTGGTATAGTACTAAATGGTGTTGCGTAGCATAGATTATTCTATTACTTAAATAGTTTTATTGATGTTGTATCGCCGGTTATTTTTAGCTTATAAAGTTTCTTATACTAATAATATTATTATATATCTCGGGATAAATGCTCTCGCCGAATAAACACCGTAAAGTTATTCTAATTCGGTTTAGTAATCTTCCTTATATAATACCTCCAGAATATCTAAAAGGCGTATTCACGCATTATTAAAGTCTATTCGATCCGCTATAATACCGGGGCCTTAAGCCTAAACTAGTTCCTGGCCTTAATCGCTGCTAGCCTATCGTGAATTTCTATTATAGAGGGGCAGACCCGTGTTCAGAGTCTGGACGTTATAAATATCAGGTGACTACGTACGCTAACCCAGAGATCTGGTCTTGTTTCCGGCTGTTCTTCGGAATAGACCCACTATATCTAGCTAGCTTTTTCGTCCGATCTTTCACGATCATTACCTATTACCTATTATAATTATAATTTATATTATCCTTCCCTTTTAGGATATCTAGACGATCCAGAAAAGCCGACCGTAGGCCCGCCTACCTATTTATAGCTCTTCGTTCCCCTGATCGGACTACTCCGACCCTTCTAGAGGCCTAACGACTATCTCCTCGGGACCCTTTAGCTCTAGATACGGACCCGTGACAAGCCTAACCCCTCCTTTGGCTACCCTATTAGTTATTTATTTTAGCCCTATACGGAGCCGTTCTATATAGTAACGGCTTCGCCTTTCTTTAATTAGTGCTCGGAAGCGGATATAATCGGCGTGGGAGATTATAATCCTATGCACGAGGGTAGTTCCGGCCTGCCTAAACGAACGGGCTATTAACGCTTTATTAGTCTCGATACGGTCACGGTTTTCCCTTTAAGTTTTCGGTCTTAAGTCTTCGGTTTTTAAGTCTTTAAGTCCTATTTTAGATACGATATAGCTATAGTTAAGATACGGTTTTGGATATAGTGTAGCTTTAGTTACGGTATGGTTTTAATAAGTCCTTTAATAGCGGCCGAAGGGCTTAGGTTAAGGCCCGGAAGAATAGCGCGTTACGTGGGCACTAGAGAATAACAAAAGGATTTTAATACGAGTTCTGATTCCGGATACGATGTATTATTAATAAAAATAATAATAGCACTATATATAATAAAAACTATAAAAACAGTTTCCCGGGGCCCGAGTCTCCGGAAGAGCGATCCTAATAGTGATTTGGAAGTATAGAGGTTGCCTGCTTATTAGTGAAGAAAGGCGAAGCCGTTACTATGCAGAACGGCTCCGTGTAGGGCTAAAATATATAACTAACTAATAGGCTAGCCGAAAGGAAGGGTTAGGCTCGTCACGGGTCCGTATCTAGAGCTAGGGTCCTAAGGAGACGGTCGCTAGGCCTCTAGAAGGGTCGGTAGTAGTCTGATTAGGGGAATAATGTTACGGGTTAACCCCGTGGAGATAATCCGGTAGAGCAACGGATCTTCCGACCAATCACACCGCGCGTCTAGTGGGTCGCCGCGATATTATATTTAGGTCGTAAGTATCTATAAAGATTTCTCCTTTTCCTTCTTTTCTCCTTAGCTTTAAATAATTTAATTATTCGGCTTTACTCTATAAACAACTCGTGACTAGCCGCTTATATATCTAAAGCTTAGCGAAACCTATACGCTACGCTAATAAAGATAGACTATCACTTTGATCCACCTCCCGGCACTCCGTTACGCTTAACGGGCGAGTCGCCTAAGGCCACGGAGTAGAGGAGGGAGATTATTAACCCTTTATAGACTTAGGTCGCGACCTTAACTACCTAGATCTAAGAATAACAGAATGCTATTAACTAGTTATTATAGGTAATATAAAACTAATAATATATAGCCACGCCTTATCTCGCTATACTATTAAAAAAGACTATGTAGGGTTCTTAGCCGCCTATCCCGATACTTATACCCGATATAACGCCTGTTTCGAACCTTAGGACTAAAGCACTTCTACTATTATAGAAGTTTAACAGTAAACACTTAGAGTACGCGAGCTAGTCGTCCGAGATTCGCGAAAAGCTCCTACTCGATTAATATCTCTTTTAGAGCCCTCGCGAGAAGTGGTATTTTATTAACGCCTATCTAGATAAAGCTCCCCGCCGCGTTATCGCCTCCTTCTAGGCTATAGGCGGAACCGAGAATTAATACGACCCCGAAGACTTCCTTAACTACCTTAACCGTATATATAAAGATATTAACGAATAGCCTTACGCGGCTAACGCCCTAAGAACGTTATGCTAGCGTGAAGACTAAGTATTCGGAAGCTTTATACCTAGTTTTAAACGATAGCTTATTATCGCCGGTAAAGGTTAATAGGATAATACTACGAAGATTATATTCCTAGAAGGAGCTTTTAGTAATCGCCTCCGTGCCGCCCTTATCACCGCGAAACTACTAAATAACTACTATACTTAGGTAACTAAAATATAAAGTATCGCTTAGAGACTTAAAGCCCTCGTTATAAGGCTATGGTTCGGCTAAGCGCTATATAATAATAATAATAATAATTACGGTCGTGACTATAACGGCGATATAAAGATAGGAGGAGTTAATTGAGTATAGACCGAGAAGAAAAAGATAAGAGAGTGCTATAACTATAGAAAGAAGGGATACCTTACTAGGAGATATCGCTTAAAGAAAAAAGACGCCGAGGATTATAAAAAGAACCGTGTAGCGAAGGTTTTAGCGGCCTCGGATAATAAGACAATCTATACGGGAGTCACGGATAATAATAAAGACTCGGAAAAAGAATAGCTCTAGTATAAAAACGGGTATTAGAGCCTACTATAAAGGAATAAAGGGATTAAAAAGAGTTTATATTATAGTCCCGTAGTAGTTATTTAGCTCTTATATAAGCGCGGATAAATAAAAAGTTAATTACCGCTCTTATAGATACTGGATATAACTATTATATAGCTATAAGTAAATATCTTATAAAGTCCCTCCGCCTCCCGTTAATCGATAAGACTAGAAGACCCCTCTCGGGGTTCTCCGATACTATAGAGTCTACTAAGAGTTCCGGTATCGCTATATACGATCTTAAGCTTAGTGGATATATATAACGATTATTCGCCTATATAATACCAGGATTAGATTACGATATATTCCTAGGAAAACCTTAGATAGAATATAACGATATTACTTATTACGTAAAGAGATATCGCCTTTACCACGGAGTGGCTTAGATAGATATCCGACTCTAAGGCGAAGAAGAACCCGATAATATTAGAGCTATCCGCGGAGCTTAAGTAGTGACCGGGTCGGTATTCGCTGGTATTATACGTTAATTATAAAGGAAATAACGGTTCGGTAAAAAGGAACACGCGCTTTACGTAGTTAGTATTAAAGATATCGATAAGGCCCTCTAAGGTAAGTCTTTAGCTAACCCCCGGAAGTATATCCTAGAAGAGATACTATAACGATATCGGGATTTATTCTCCGACTTATAAGTAAACCGCCTTCCCCCTTATCGACCCGGGGTTAACTACGAAGTGAACCTTATATAAGGACCCGACGGTGAGGAGCCAGAACTGCCCTAGGGCCCTCTTTATAATATATCCAGAGAAAAACTATTAGTTCTACGGAAAACCCTTACCGACCTAATCGATAAGGCGTTTATACGAGCTAGTAGCTCCGCCGCTAAAGCTTAAGTTCTATTTATAGAAAAGCTAGGGGGAGGGCTCCGATTCTATTACGACTACTATACCCTAAATACGATCACCCAGAAAGACCGCTACCCTCTCCTACTAATTATAGAGATACTCTAAAACCTAGAGCGAGCTAAGTGGTTTATAAAACTCGATATAGTTACTATGTTTTATAAGTTCCGAATAGCCGCTAGCTATAAAGCGAAGACTGCGTTTTAAACCCGATTCGGCTTATTTAAATAGCTGGTATACCCCTTCGGACTTAGCGGCGCGCCCGCGTCCTTTTAACGATATATTAATAAGACGCTATAGCGTTACCTTAACGACTTTATTACCGTATATATTAACGATATCCTAATTTACTTAAGCGGATCCCTACGCGACTATAAAACAAAGGTTAACCTAGTACTATAATCGCTAAGCGACGCAGGATTAACGCTTAATCTAGCGAAGTACGAGTTTAGTATAAAGACCGTAAAGTACTTAGGGTTTATAGTTACTACCGGTTAGGGTATTTTATACGATCCCGATAAACTAAAGGCGATCCGAGAGTAGGAAGCCTTGACCTTAGTAAAAGGAGTCTAAAGCTTCCTAGGCTTTATAAACCATTACCGTATATTCGTGGAGAACTTCGCTTATATTATAGCTATATTAATAAGATTAACGAAGAAGGACCGAGCGTTCTCCTAGGGTCCCGATAAATAAGCGGCCTTTAAGGAGATTAAGAAGAGGTTCTAAGAAGAACCGATCCTACGGTAATAGGCCTCTAGTAATAAGACCTTCGTGGAAACCGACTACTCGGGATTCGTACTAGGAGGTATATTAATTTAAGAAAATAAATAAGGATATCGTTACGCGGTCGCTTATTATTCGCGGCGACTTACTAGGGCTAAGTATAATTACCCTATTTATAATAAGGAGATATTAGCGATTATAAGTTACGTAACGCACTAAAAAGCAGAGCTCCTAAGTTATAGTCGCTTTATAATCCTATCCGACTATAAGGCCCTAGAATTCTTTATAATAAAGAAGATACTTAATAAAAGATAAAGCCGATAGGCCGGCGAGCTAGCCTAATTCGACTTTATACTAGAATACTATAAGGGCGCCGATAACTATACTACCGACACTCTCTTATAAAGGGAATAAGACAAACTAAAGGACTTCTCCGATAAACGGGAATAAGCACGATATATATAGTTAATCCTAGAGACCTTAAGCCCCCTAAAGATTCGCCTCCTTCGCGAACACCTATAAGTATTCAAAGCCGATAACGAATTATAATAACTATAGGACGCTATAGTAGAAGAAGACGATTAGTATCGCTAAGCCATATAAGCCGTATCTAAGGGAGATTAATAGTTTCCTCTTTTATTAGGTCTCCGAGCTTAGATTACCGAATACGGTATTACCTTTTAAGGACTATTAATATTCCGAGATCGCCTATAGGTGCCAGGAGCTTAAGAAGGGAGTATATTACTAACACGAGTAATCTAATCTATACACGACTCCGCGATTAGAGGCTATCCAGGGTAAGATAATATAATTACCTTTATAGCGAGACGCTTTTTCTGGCTAGGAATAAACCGAGACGTATACAGGTTTATACGTAACTACGATATCTATAACTAGGGCTATACATGGAGAATCGCTCTATAAGGACTCTTAAAACCGCTCCCGATTCCTGAATAAATAAGGAGTAACCTATTAATAGACTTTATAACGGATCTGCCTCCCGCCGGAGAGAAAAAGTGTAGATACCTTTAAGTTATAACTAATCGACTTATAAAGGCTATTACCCTCGAAGCGATAGACTCTATAAAAGCGGAAGCGTGCGCTAAACGGTTCCTATACTATTATTTTTATTTTTATAGTATACCTTATTTAATTATAAGCGATAAAGGTTCTAACTAAACAAGTCGTTTCTAGCGATACTTCTATAAATTAGCTAGAATCGAATAACGATTAAGCACGGCTTATTACCCCTAGACTAATAAAGCCACCGAATAAGCGAATTAAGAAGTATAGGCGTACCTCTAAGCCTTTATTTACTACGCCTAAGACGATTAGGATAAGCTACTACCCGCCGCCTAACTAGTATTAAATAACCGGGAGAGCTTTATTACTAAGATAAGTCTATTCTTCCTAGAACACGGATACTATATCGACCCGATCTTAATTCACAAAGAACTAAGTAGTAACGCTTAGGAGTTTATAGCTTATAACCTGCTCCGCCGCCTCTAAGAAGCCATAGAGTTCGCCTAAGCCTTAATAGTAGCTATATAGTTATAATAAGAAGAGTTAGTGAATAAGCGTCGTATCCTTACTAAACGGCTCCCTAAAGGCGACTTTTTATATAGCTCTTACTTATAAGCTATTATACTCTATAACTATCGCGTAAATTAAGTTAGCTATACTAAAGTATAGGGTTACTAAGGTTATTAACCCGTATATTATAGAACTAGATATGCCCTTAAATATATACCCGAGGTTCTATATAGACCTTTTACGATATATAAGCAAAGACCCGCTCCCTGGTTAAATCTTATATAACCCCTAACCCGGACCGATTCGTGACGGTCTAAAGGAAGATAAATAGATAGTAGAGGAGATCCTATACGCTAGGAATAAGAGGGTAGGCAGAGGCGTGGTAAGGGAGGCGTTAGTAAAGTAGGAAGGATACGCCTAGATATCTTAGGAACCGATAGAGTCCGTATAAGAATTAACCGCCCTAGACCGATACAAAGAGAAGTACGGCCCGATTAAAGTTAATAACGGATTATATAAACGTTATAAAAAGAAGAAGGGTTATAGGAAAGGTGGTAAGGATTAAATAAAGGTTAGAATAACGGTAAGGCCGTCCACGTTAATTAAATCGGGGCGGATAAGCCCCGCCCCTAGCTACCAGGTTTAGGCGGTAAGATTAATATCGTTACGAATATCCTCGCGACTATTAACGCTTTCTATAATAATAGGAGATAACGTAGACGCCGCGACCTCGGCCTGCTTATCCTTCTTCTTTCCCTTAAAGGACTTAACGTCCTTTACCTTAACTATAACCCCCACGATATTCTTAATAACCTATAGGAACCGGTTAAGCCAGCATAGGCCTTTTACCCCTATAAAGGTAATCGTTATGCTAGGAACAGGTATAATAACGGTAAGAGGCGCCGCGATAGGTATAGGTCTACCTGCTATAATATAGGAGTCCGCGCGGGGGGGGGAGGCGGTAGCTTATACTAATAAGCGAGGACTACTAGTACCCGAGTTAATAGGCGTTAAGATAGGCTTATCCTCCTACAAAGTGCTAAAGGTCTTTTTTAAAACCCCGGACGCCTTTTAAAAGGCCGAATAAGCCGCTATAAGCGCCTTTATCGCCTTAGGACTATAGAAGGGGTTATTATTAACTACTTTCGCTGCCTTTAAGAGTGCTACCGATAGACTAGTTATCCTAGGCGGAGGAGGAATATACCTATAACCGCCCTTTAAGTAGTTATAGTATTTAGGATCGGGTATCCTCGCTCCGGGTCCCGACTAATCACGGTAATACCGCTTATCCTAGCCGTTAGCGATTACTTTTACGTAAACAAAGTAAAAGACTAAACAGGTCCCTCTAGGAGGATATTTTATTCCACGAGCGCGCTTTACGGGGCTCTTAACCACTATAAAAGCTTTACCCGCGGAACGCTTACCCTTAGCCTTAGCGGCTCGGGCTAGCTAGGCGCGGCGGTCTATAGCCGAGGCAGGAGTAATAATCTCCTTACTAGCCGGGGTAGGAGCAGGTGCCTCCTCGCCGGTATTATTATTATTATTATTATTAGCCCCCTATATTATATATATAAGTTAGTAAACTTTATATAAGGCTTATAAGAAGAATAAGGAAACGTACCTTAGGGGCCGGAGATAATCTTAAAAACTTAAATATCTTCTAAAGAGAGAGATAAGGGGTTAGAATAATAAAACGGCGTATAAAAGGGTGGTAGGCGATAGAAAACGTACTGCTAATAGTAAAGGATATTATTAAAGAAAAGAAGAAAAAATAGAATAATAGAGGTAACGGTAAAGTTAGTATTATTAATAAGCGAGTTATACGATTAGGGAAAGTACGTATATCGGTTCCTTATATAGAAGGAATAATCCTATAACCCGTCTACGAATAATAATAATATCCTTATATAACACGTTAATTAACCTTATAACTATAAAAAAAGCCCGCCTCGAAAGCCCTTTAACGAATAAAAGGGTTATTTAGGGTAAAAGAGCTACTAAAGGTTGTTATTTAATTAATAAAGAGACGTTGTTTAATTAAATAATAACGCTTTACTAATATACCGAAAATTAACGGTTTACCGAGGGGAGGAGGGGGGTAATATTATAGGTTAACCCCATGGAGATAATCCGGTAGAGCACCAGATCTTCCGACTAATTACACCGCACGTCTGGTGGGTCGCCGCGATATTATATTTAGGTCGCAAGTGCCTACAGAGATTTCTCCTTTTCCTTCTTTTCTCCTTAGCTTTAGATAATTCAATTATTCGGCCTCACTCTATGAACAACTCATGACCAGCCGCTCATAAATAAATAGCTATAGATAGGCAGGCGGGCCTATAGGCGGCTGTTCTGGATCGTTTAGATAACCTAAAAAGGAGAGATAATATAAATTGTGTTTATGATAGGTGATAGGTGATGATTGTAAAAGATCGGACGAAAAAGCTAGCTAGATATAGTGGGTCTATTCCGAAGAATAGCCGGAATAAGACTAGACCCCTAGGACCGCGTACATGGTTATATAATATCTATAACGTCTAGACCTGGAACACGAGTCCGCCCCTCTATAATCGGCCCTAAATTATTAAGCCACACCCCGTGGTCTTAATAATTTTAATATAAACAGAATAATATTATAACCGTCTCTAATATATCATTATTACCCTAATCAGGGTATCTATAAATAGCTTATATAATAATAGCTTCTATATCGTCTATCTTCTTTAGCTATACATAGTAGTAGTCCTTCCTCGCGGGTATATAGTTCTAAAGACGTCTCTCGAAGACGCGGGCTCGAAGGGCGGTGACCTTATAGCTAGAGGTAACCTTATAGGTCCTTTATGTATAAGCTAGGCGGCGGCGGCTTTCTCGGTTCCGTAAAAGGAATAAGTAACGCGGCGGCGGCGGTAGTAGTAGTGGGTGGCAGTAAATAGGCGGCGGCCTTAGCGTATTCTTCGAGAAGTCTATAATATAGGGCGTGACGCTATAGCGCCGAACGTATATATAGGGCAGGCGGCCCTAGTAAAAGATTAACGATATAGAACATAGAACCAGGTAATAGTAGCCTAGAGTATATCTATCTTTTTCTATTACCTATATTAAGGTAGGTAGTCTACTCCTCGGTTTATAGGCGTAAAGCACGTAGGTCGGATCTTTTCGACGGCGTGGTATGGTATATAGGAAGCAGGTCGATTCGTTAAAGGTAGGAAGGTATCCCGGGCGGTAGGACTCTTTAAGGTAATAGTATCGTGGCTGGGCTTAAAGGAATAGGAAGGAGAAGCCGGATTAACGAGATTAATTATAGGTAGGCAGATTAGGCTTAGCCCGATTAGAGGAACGAAGATATCGGGGAAAAAAAGAGTAGGAAAAAGAGTAGGAAGAGAGGGAAAAATAAAGAAAAGCTTGGTAATGACTTTGCCGGTAGAAAACGGTAGGTAGGATTAAAAAGGGTAGGGCGGGATTAATAGTATATAGTTTCCTTCGAAGAGATAGCGAAGATATCTAACGCGTATTATTAAACTAACTAATAACTTAATAACTAGCGATCTAAATTAATTAAAATCAGAGCCTTTCGACTTGTCTTTTTTTAATTAGGCTAACGTGGTTTTAAGTAAAAGAAATAGTAGGAAACTATGAAAGATACAGCTAAAAGAAAAGCTAAAACATCTATGTAGGAGGCTTTTATAGACTTATAGGCTAGGCCCCGGGCCTAGTTATCTATCGGCCCTAAAGCTATACAAAGAGGTCTCCCTTAAGGGTAGCTTTCTAAATAACCTAAAAATAAATAAAAACAAGAAGAAGAGCAGAAATAATAGATCCTGATTAGGCTAACGGAGTAGCTTCAGGAAAAAAAATCTGGCCTTAGAGCGTAACCTAAAGGGAAGACGCGGCCCTAGATTCGAATCTATCAAAGCGGCCTCTGTTAGGAACTAGAGAAGCTCCTACGGAATCTATAAGAGATATCTGCTTCCGAAAACGATTCTATTGCCCTAATCAAGTAAAGGAATAGGGAAAGGGAAAAACAGGAAAAGGGAAAAGGGAAAGGAGGAGGGAGGAAGATAATAAGGAAAAATCCCTTAGCCCTAGAGGTAAATCCACCTAAAAGACGTTAACGCCCGTTAAGAACTAGAAAAAGCTTTTATGATTATACCAACGTCTTTATCACCCGAAAACGATTATATTAACGCCTAATTATAAAGGCTCTGCTTTTACTATACGTTTGCTTTTATTATATCCATTACCTGCTATAAAGCTTAGATCTCTACCTTCTGTACTTCCTTTTTAAGGGAGCTACCGAATATTTCTTTAATTTATGGCCGGCTTAATAGACTATAATAGCGTAGATACTACTACAAATAAGGATTTCCGAAGCTATCGAGTAAAGGGAAAGCCGTTTACTTAGGTAGGCGGGTAAAGAGGTTAATAAGTGGATCGCTGCCTATAGTAGGAGCTTCTATAGTAGGAGGCAGGCCTATAGTATATGACCGCTCCTTTTCTTCGGCCTTTTCTATATACCTATTGATATATACCTGTATTTCTTCTTCTAAACCTAGAGGCAGGCGGGAGGGGATAGTAGGAATAGCGGGAGCGGTAGACTCCACGGGAGGACTCTTTAAAACCGGTGCTATAGAATTAGTAGAGGTAAGGGAGGTAGTATAGGAGCTTAGAATAAAGGGAATAGCGGGAATAGAGGGAACGGTAGAGTCCACGGGAGGACTCTAGAGTAAAGGAACAGCGGGAGGGGCGGTGGTAACGGTAATAGCAGGTTCCTTTATCATAGAGTCTACGGGAGGACCCTTCGGAACCGCTGCCACGGAATCAGTAGAGGTAGGGGAGCTAGTATAAGCGCTTTTTACTATAGGATTAACGGAACTAACACGCTAGTTCTTCTAAAGCACGGAGCTATCACGGGAGCTCTTCCGGATTATAGAGCTAATAGGGCTTTTTTTCAGGTATATACGCCGACGGTGGCTATCCTGATTATAGGAATAGCACCTAATTAGGCGAATAGGGACGTGCCGAATAGCGTGACTCTCTTTCTAACTCTTTTATTATAGGGCGGGACTCTTCCGTGGGGTCGGACTTCTGCTATGGCGGCGGCTTTTCCGACTATTACTTCGGCTCGGGCTTTAGCTACCTTCGGTAGGCTGCCTATAAGTAATATCACTATTACCCTAATTAGGCGAACAGGAAGTAAACGGTAAAGAGTCTTCCGATTATAGAGCGTATAGCTCTTATAGGGCTGCCTTATATACTCTAAACGTGACTCTTATAATAACCTTAAAATAAGAGGTTAACCCGATTAGGAAGAATAGGAACGTATCCTACGTGTGACTCTAACTACCCTAGTAATATATCCGCCTTTTTCCACGATATTATCGTGACGTCTTCTATTTATATTAGGACTATTCTTTCTAAGCAGGTAGCCTCTGCTTTTCCGAAGTATTATCGGGATCGCTTTTCCGGAGACTCGGGCTCCGGGAAACTGGTTTTATAGCTTTTATTATATATAGGGTTTTTATTGTTTTTGTTATTATAGCTATATCGTATCCGGAATTAGAACTCGTATCGTAACTCTCTCTGTCTTTAGTGCCCATGTAACGCGCCATTCTTCCGGGCCTTGACCTAAGCCCTTTCGCCATTATTAGAGGACTTATTAAAACCGTGTCGTAACTAAAGCTATATCGTATCTAAAACTATATCTACAATCGTATCGTATCCGAAACCGTATTATAACCGAAGCTATATCTAAAACTATACCGTATCTAATACTATACCGTATCTAAAACTTAAGACTTAAGACTAAAGACTTAAAGGGGAAAGCCGTCACTATATCGAGACTAATAACGTGTTAACGGGCCGTTCGTTTAGGTAGGCCGGAACTACCCTTATGCGTAGAAAAGGTCCCACACCGATTGTATCCGCCTCCGAGCATTAATTAAAGAAAGGCGAAGCCGTTATTATATAGAAAGGCTCCGTGTAGGGCTAAAATAAATAACTAACTAATAGGCTAGCCGAAATGAAGGGTTAGGCTTATCACGGGTGGGTATCTAAAGCTAGGGTCCCGAGGAGACGGTCGCGGGGCCTCTAGAAGGGTCGATAGTGGTCTAATTAGGGGGAAGAATAGCTATAGATACGTAGGCGGGCCTACGGTCGGCTCGTCTGGATCGTCTAGATAATCCAAAAAGGAAGGATAATATAAATTGTGATTATGATAGGTGATAGATGACGATTGTGAAAGATCGGACGAACAAGCTAGCTAGATATAGTTGGTCTATTCCGAAGAATAGCCGGAATAAGACTAGATCCCTGGGACCACGTACGAGGTCACGTGATATCTATAACGTCTAGACCCGGAACACAGGTCTGCCCCTCTATATTAGTGATAGCCGCGACCTATCCCGACGCGGAGACTACCTATAGATTAATAGTCCGATACTAGTTCCGATTTAATAGGTCCTAGTACTACGGATACGGATACGGAAGAGCAGAGACTGCCTGCTTAGAAAGAATAGTCCCCTAAACCGACGCAGAGACAGCCTATATATTAATAGTCCAATATATAGAGGAAGATATCACGATAGCGATATTATAGAAAAAGGAGAATATATACCGGTAATTAGAGTCGCGAGTTATATACGTTCTTATTCCTCTTAATCGGGTTAACCTCCTGTTTTAAGGTCGTCGCGAGAGTCACGCTTAAGGCGTATAAGGCACCGTTATAGGAGCTATACGCTATTCGATTCAAAGACTCTTTACCGTTTACTTCCTATTCGTCTAATTAGACTAACAGTAATATCATTAGATATAGGCAGCCCTCTATTCCGGGTAGCCGAAGTAATAGTTAGAAGAGCCGCCGCCGTGGCAGAAGTACGACTCTATAGAAAAGTCCTGCCCGGCACGATCCTATTCGCCTAATTAGGTGTTATTCCTATAGTCAGGAAGGTTATTACCGGCGTACTTGCCCGAAGAAAAAGAGCCCCGTTGGCTCTATAATCCGGAAAAGCTATAATAGCTCCGCGCTTTAGAAGAACTGGCGTGTTAAGTCCGTTAATGCTATTCCGGCGCCGAGCTCTTATGCTAGCTTTATTATACCCGAGGCAGAGAGCTCCCGTGCTAGCTCCCCTGCCTCTACCGATTCCGTGGTACCGGTTCCGAAGAGTCCCCCCGCTATAGACTCTATAATAAAGGAACCTGCTATTACCGCCGTTACCGCCCCTCCCGTTCCCCTAGTCCAGAGTCCTCCTATAGACTCTACAGAAGATAAGAATACGCCTATTATTCCCGTGGTAGAAAAGAGTCCTCCCGTGGACTCTACTATTCCCGCCGTTCCCTTTATTCCGGCGTAAAGCTCCCGTGCTAGCTTTATTAAACCCGAGGTTCTAAAGAGTCCTCCCGTAGACGCCGTAATAAAGGAACCTGCTATTACCACCGCCCCTCCCTTTCCTTTAGTCCAGAGTCCTCTTATAGACTATACCGTTCTTATCGATTAGTCTGTCCGCCTATGCCCAGACTTAGAAAACGAAATATAGGTATATATAGATAAGTATACGGAAAAGGCTAAAGAAGACGATTAACAATATACTATAGGTCTGTCGTTTACTATAGAAGCCGGCGCCGATCTATTGGTTAGCCTTTTTACCCGCCTACCTAAATAAACAGCTTTCCTTTTACCCGATAGCTTCGAAAGTCCTTATTTATAGTGGTATATAGGCTACTATAGTCCGTCTAGCCGGCTATAAATCGAGGAGATATTCGGTAGCTTCTTTAAAGAGGAAGTAAAGAAGGTAGAGATATAAGCTTTATAGCAGGTAAGAGAGGTAATATAGAAAGGCGAAGCCGTCACTATACAGAACGGCTCGGGCAGTGTGAACTCGGATAAGTCTTCGACAACAGCAGTGCTTAAGACCACGAAGTGTATATAACTAAAATAACATATATAATAAGGAGACCTTCAGAAAAGGTTCCTAGAGGTGCGCGCTGCTCTGATCAGGGCAATATAGCTTAAACGAAGTGAATATAATAAATATAGCAAAACTTAGGGTTAAAAGGATAATAATTATATAGGATAATAAATATCCTCTATATCTAGGTGGCGTCGCTATATATATATAATATATAAGATAAATAAAAAAGATACGCGCGTCTTATAACGTTACGTAATATCCCGATAATATAGCCCTAGGTCTCCGATCCACCCCTCTATAATCGGCCCTAGTTATCTTACTTATATCCTTATAGCTATAATAACTCTAAATATAATCAGGTTACCCTAATTAAGCTAAGTATAATCTAATAAAACTATTCTAAAACTTACTTACGTTTACGGAGGGTCTGTCCGCCGAGTATATAATCCTCCTTCTCGGTATATACTCGCTCCGTAACGGCTATAACTATATCCTCGTCCTACTTAATTCTAGTATTATACCGTAACTATCCTTCCTAGGGAATCGCGCGTAAAGGCGGTATATATAAAGAACTATTAACGGCGGCGTTATAAAGTATCGCGCGGTAAATACTATTATATAAGTAAACCTAGTTATTTTAGGAGAATAAGCTAGGCCTGATCGGGCTAATATAAGAGTCTATAGGGCGAGGATTATATAGCCTATAGAATAGGTGGCTATAAGATATCTCGATACCCTTATCTTACTCCTCTATATTCTTAATCTATTTACCCTAAATATTAATCTTCCTAGGCTATACTAAGACTTTCTTTAGCGATATCTAAATAATCTTAGAACTATTTAAGTTAATACTAGCGAACTTAGAAGGCTTAGAGAACTTAGAAGTCTTCTTAGGACTCTTTATAACCTTAGTGACCTTCTTAGGCGTGACCGGTGCCGAAGGCTTCTTAGAGATATTCTTAGGCGTCTTAGGACGCACCGGGATACTAGTATCTTTCTTAGGAGTGCTCCTAATTAGCGCCTAAGTCTTCTTCTTAACCTAATCAGAGGAATCAGGGGCAGCAGGCTTAGACTTAATAATAGGCTTATTAATAGGAGTAAAACCTATGCTTTTAGGAGGAGGCGGTAAAGGGGACTAAGGAACTACTAGGATCGCTAGTATCGTCTAATACCTAAAACCGAGGATTACTCTAATATAAGATAGCTATTCTTTCTTAATATAATAAGTATAAGCTATACTATTATTCCCGTAATAACGTCCTTATACGAACCGGTGAATCTTAGAGCTTTAAGGGAATAAGTAGCCCTCTTAGATAATAGCTTATATCCACTTAATAATAAAGATGCTATATAAGTAATTATCCGTTTAATAAGGACCGGGAATAATATAGAAACGGCGAGTAAGGCTAGAGACGGCCTTATTAGGTATATTAATACTACGTAGCTAACTTATAGTATACTTAAATAACCGTAAAAGGCGGTCCTTAGTATTACTAGTATTTTAAATACTATTATACCTATATATACACTATATCTCTTAATCTATAATTAGACTAATAAAGTAATTATCGAAGTGATAAATAATAGGGATAAGGCGACTTTTCTTAATACGGTTAATTACCTTAAGTAGCTAAGGAGAGTAAATCGGCGTTCGGCTATTTAGCTCTTAGTAAGGCGTAATATTAATCTAAGCTACGGGACGGCTATCCCCTTATCTACGCTTAAATATTATACGTATTATATCCTCTAGACTGCCCTTCTCTAGCCACCTTTTATTTATTAGGTCGTAGTATATCCTGAATAGTAACTATATTATAGGATAAGTATCCTAGGACCTCTCGCTAAATATACTTACTATAGGGATATAAGGGAGTATTATATTAATCGTAGTAGTATTAAGCTCGCTATTTATAGTATTCTTAAGGAGGCGTTAGACTACGCGTATATTATCTTTAGGCTACTAAGGGAAACCTATAAAAGGGGTAGCGTTATCGGGGACGTTAAATAAACGATACGGTAGTCCTTATATAGGGAACACCTATCGGCTATTATTAGGGTTATTAATACGGCGGGGGCGTATAGTCTTATCGATAATAACACGGGTAGCGGGAACGATATTAGCGGTAAGGATAGGACCGGCGGGAGCCGGCTCCTAGTAGTTAAAGGTGGGGGAGGCAGATATTCTAAATATCTCTATTAGCCTAATCACGGTAACGCGTAGGCGGGGGAATATAGGAAAAATAGGTAAGGGCACGGGGGTAATAAATAGCGAAGAAGCTAACCGGGGGTAAGTCGGAAATAAACTTAATAATATAGGAAAAGAGAGGGAAAGAGGGAAAACAGGTTAATAGGAGCTAGTAATAGGGGGTATTTATCCTTTATCGACGTCTAATATTTCTAGGCAGTGCCTTCCTTACGAGACTGGCTTTAACTAGAGTTTCTATTACGGCTATTAGTTAAATAGGGTCGTGATTATTAAAGAAAGGGTAATCCTGATACTATTTATGGTTTTTAGATAAAGGTAACTTAGTGAATTAGGCGTGGGATCTAAATACGGAAGTCGGCTTACCGTATAACTAATCTAATTAGACGAAAAGATTAGATAGTACCTTTTTTATTATACCTATAGTCGCGACTATATAATAAAGCGATATAAAGAAGGTAATCGTGAATCACGCTTAAAGCCTAATCTTTTTAGTAACTTAAAATAGGCTATTTATTTAACTACGCCTCCTTAAGTCACTAAAACTATAAATCGCTAAGCTATATTATTTATCTCCAAGGGATATAAGGCGGAGGGCTGCTAGCCAGAGGCGTATCTTTTAGGCTCTACGTCTTTATATTATCTTACGATTCGATATCGTGTTTTACTTATAAACTTCTCTTTAATAATAGTAATAAGATTATCGATATATCTACTAAAGCTCTAATCACGGGGCTTAATAACCTTAGCTCTTATAAGCCTAAGAAAGCCATGGCTCGTTAAGAGTTATTTATCCTATACCGTGCTTTTAGTCTAAGACACGACTTATTGCAGGTATAGTTAATAAGTATAATATTTTTATAATAGTCTAAGATATAATAGTAAGTTCTTTTTAGGCTTTTTATCGTGTTACCCTAATTAGGGTAAGCTAATATTATAGATATAGGCAAACTCGTACTTTATTTAGTATAAAGTGGCTAGTAAGGGTAGCGCCTTATATATTAAACTGGATTTTATAGGCTAAGTTATCTAAGGTGACTCTAAGGCTACTATCGCCGGCCGGGTCTAGGATAGCCTGCTAAATCTTACTAATAGAGACGTGGAATAAGAACTATTTAAGAAGGTAAGGTTTAGTAATAGTTTATCTTTAGTTCGTCGCCGTGTATTTATAGCCAAGGACCTCGCTAGTCTATAAAGGGAGTATATTATAAAGACGGTAACCCGGGCTTATACGGTCAGAGCCCTAATTATCTAAGGGTTCGGGGTTATTAATAAGGTGCCGTGCTAGTACTATAAGGAACAGTGGTTAGCTATAAATAATCGGGTTAATAATAAGATCACTTATCCTTTCTTCGAGTACGTATAGCTTTAACATAATAATCGATTTCCGGACTACGCTAACTACTATTTTCACAAGATAGCTTACACGTATTATAATAATAAGCTCCGAAAGCAGTTCTATTAGTCTAATCAGGAGGTCTTATAGCTAGATAGTGACTATATAGGTATTAGTCACGCTAATCCGTATACTAAAGACTTACTAATACTGCTATAATCCGTATACGATAATAAAATACGTCCGCGACTTTCGCCTCGGTATAGTGTCTTTATAGTAAGCATTATTATTTTATACTATAAAAGTGCTTAGTAGATACGCGACGTTTATAAAGGAAGGGGTCTTAAACCGTGGGATTATATAATAGTATAGGTCCCTATATTAGCGTATGAATATAAGGATAACCTCGAGAAGTTCTATTATACTATTTAGAATAACCTAATAAAGAGGGATTAAGAAGAGATAGTAGAGTAGTATTATATTCCCTTTAGCTCTAGGGCTTACGTTTAGCGGTATAAGTCGGAAGTGTATGGCCCTAGTAATAATAACTATAAGAGTAAGCCGGAGTGAGATATAAATAGGTGATTTAGGTAGTGATTACTATAATTAGGGTAACCTTAGTATAATTAGAATATTTTTATTTCGGTGCGCGGCGTAAACGGGTAAAGGCAAGGTAGGTAAATAATAAATATATTTAGTGAATATATCTTTATAGTGTCTACTTAGTTAGTACGTGTAAATAGAAGATAGTGATAGTAAAATATAAATAAAGGGAACTTAATAAATAAAATAATAAGTAGAAGGGCGTGGAATAGGGTGATTAGGGTAATAAAGGGTAAATAGCAAAAAAATAGAAAAAAGAGCGAGTAAAGAAGTCCTAAAAGTAGTATTTTTATTTTAGGGGGTAGTGGTTAGTTTTCGATAATAAGTAAATAGCGGTGCCTTATATATCCTCGGCCCTAATACTATATATAAGACTCCTATTAAGTATAGTATTACTATAATTAGATTAACTTAGTAGGAAATAATAGTAAGGCATAAAGTATAAGGTCCTAGTATAATCCTTATACTTACTTAGGTTAAAGTCAGGATCTCTAAGGATATAGACTTCGACTCTTCCTGACTATATCGCTTTCCGGAGCTCTGCTTCTAACCTTTTATAATACTCGCCTAGTATATCCCGAAGTCTCGCTAACCGTTATAGGAGTATATTAACGGTCTAATTAGGGGAACCTACGTTATCTTAACGCTTATTATCCTCGGCCCTAGTATCTTTATAAGTGGATTCACCTAGGAGGAGGGGTGCTTTAATTAGCTCTTTATTAATAGGGACTCCGCGGGTAAGGTATATAATTATTAGTTCTTTAGTATAGTCCCTTTCTAGTATCGTCTAGTCCTCCGGCTCCTAGTATCCGTCTTCGTCCTAGATAAATTTCTTAAGGCGGTTAGCGGCAAAAGTAACGCCCTAGAGCTCTTCCCCTAATAAAGTCGATAACCTAAAGGTCTTATTATCCTAATTAGACGATATAATACGAAATAGGCTATTCTAGCGGTAATTTAGCTTATTATCGCGGCTTATATCGATAGCTAGCTTAGTATCGTGTATAAGGATAAGGTCGCCGACTCAGAGTCTTTGCTTACGCAGGGTCCTGACTCTTAAACGGTTAATAGAGTCCGTCTTCTGCTGCCGTTACTTATTAACTATATCGGTAGCAGTTCTCCGGTCGGCTTCTAACTAGGCGAAGGCCCTTAGGCGCAGTAATATCTTTTCTTTAAGGGTCTTAACGCGGCCCTAGTTAAGCACTCTCTAAGTAAGGCAGGTTATCTTAATAGGCGTGATAGCCTTATAGCTATAAAGGAGGTAAAAGGGGGTCTTTCCGGTGGATACTCGGATGGTTATACGGTCCGTGAAAAGGACTATAGGCAGGATCTTATATAACGTACCGCGATAAATCTTTTACTAAATAGTAAGCGTGTAGGCGATAGGCCTATATCCTACCTTATTTAGACTATTAGCGCGGGGGTAATAGGTAGAGATAACCTTACGCTTTATTACGTATACCCGATTTAGCTCGATTATACTACCCTTATTCTTAGGACCTCCGTCTATAATAATATACTAGTATAGTCGATACCGGCAGATAACGTCTTCCTATAAGAATATCACGATAGCTCGCGATATATTCTTTTATAATAGACGGGCTTTAACTTATCCCGTGAATATATATTAAGCTTCTACTAAGTAGTACCCGTTAAGATACTAGATATTAAGACTTACATATATAAAGGGGAGGGCCTATTAAGGTAATTAAGTAGCGATTAGGGGATCTTCGTATACTTTACCTTAGCGGCTTTAATACTCGGCGTATACTTCGATAACCCCCTTAGTCTGCTTATAGATCCTGTCCTAGGTATATAGGGGGGTAAGCTTTTAGTATATCCGGTCCCTTATATAGTGGCCTGACTTATTATAGGCTTTCCTGATTAGGGTAACCTAAGTCTTTTTATCGTTAATCCACCTCTTAGGAGTCGAATCTTTCTTAGTGACTCTTATCTATAGCAGACCGTCCTTTACGAATACACGGGTCGATTAATCTCTAACGCGACGGGCGTTATAAGGGTCTATTCTAGAGGGTATCTATAGGCTTATTAAATATAAGGCTATTTATTAAGAGAACTAACTCTAAGCGACGTCCGGGTCTAAAACGTCTTTAGCCAGGGTAGGGTTATTAAACCTCTTATCCGTATCTATAAGGAAGATTCGGCCGTTAATAAAGTTATTAATATCTTTTTTTATAGTATTATTAGCCTAATTAGATAGAGTAGCAGGTATCCTCGAAAATCTATTAGCCGTAGTATTCTTAGTTCCTTTAATATACTTAACCTCGAAGTTAAAGAGTCGGATCCAGGTAATCCACCGAGTAATAAGTACGCTAGGCAGGTCCGTGGCAGAACCACTAAGCTAGGACACTAAGGCTTAAGTATTTATTTCTAATATAAAGCAGACTCTATAAAGATAGTTACGAAGTCAGCGAAGTATCTTTAATACTCCCCTTAGCTCTAGCTTACCGGTATTATAGACCTTCTCTACCGGGTTCTATCTACCGCTTTTATACTAGGCGATAGCTCTTTTCCCGTCGATATACTAGCCTAAGATTCCGCCCTAGCCCTTAATATATATATTAACGATAATATAGATAATACTAGCCCCTTTACTATACTCGATAATAATTAGGACTAGTATAGAGGTTAGGGTAACCTTAAGAGTATCTATAGCGTACTACTAAGGTTCGCTCTATAAGAAAGTGGAACTCTTTTTTAGCAGGTCTATTAGCGGCCCCGCGATAATAGCGAAGCGGTAGATCTAGATATAGTAGAAGGTAGCGAGACTAAGAAAAGAACGGACTTCGGAAATAGTCCGGCACTTTTACTATTTAATTAACTTAGCCACCTTAGCCTGCTTAGGGGAACGGCTATCGGTTCCGTATATATAGCCTATAATAGTAGCCGCTTTCTAATACTATTAGCTTTTAGCGCTAGCTATTATACCTTTAGCGAGCTCTATATTAAGAAGGACTTTATCGATATTACTAATATACTTAGCCACGTAGCGGCGGATTCTAGGTCTAATTAGGGTATTATTATAAATAATAGTTAGCCCCTTAACCGTAATATCGTTAATAAAGGGTTAATAGTATTAAGGAATAAGGTTATAGAGGATATAGGTTATAGTATATATAAACTAGGCTACTAAGTTAATCGCCCTTTATAGAAGGGTATATATCCTAAAGAGTCCTAAAACCGTGGCGAAGGTTATTAAGTCCCTTAATTCCTTATTAAGGGTAACCTGGTCGTAGCCGGAGAGGAAATCTAAAAGGGAAACTATCTTATATATACCGAAATCCTTAGAAAACTTATCGGCCCTAGGCTGGATAAAGGTATCGCGTAGGGTAATAGTATTAATCTTAATAATAGAGTTAATAAGGCGTATATTACCGTCTTTTTTTTATAAGGAACTAGGGGTTTTAGTAGGCTATATAGCTTTCCTTAATAACCCCCTTATCCTTCCTGTCTTTAATTATCTTAATAATAACAGACTCTAGGGCTCTCGGGATAGGGATCCCTTTTACCTACTATACCTTATACGGAACCACCTTAATCTTCTACGGCAGGGCGGCTCTAAGGTTACGCCTCCTATATTCTTACTAATCCTATATAAGGGTAGCTTCGCTGTTTAGGAGGGTCTTCGTTAAGAGCTTTTTTTCTATAGGCAGCAGATAATTAGCAGAGTCTAAGATATCTTTAAGTCGTTTTTCCGTAAGTCTTAAGTAAGGGGTAATCTTAGAGAACTTTAGGGTGATTAGGCTAATAAAACGGTCGTCTTCCTGCTCCTATATATCCTAGGGGATTTCCGCTAAGATCTTCTGCTTTTAAAGGGGGTCGCCTTCGGGGACGGAACTATCGGATAGCGCGTTATTTATAAGGTAAATCTTAAGGGCTTTCGGCTTATATATAGTATAGATAGCCTGATTAGGCTAATAGTATACGTCCTTAATCAGGTCTTAATACTTTCTTTTTTTCGCGGTCTATAGCTTCTTTATAGCCACTATAGTAGCGCTAATAATACACGTATCTTCGGCCCTTAGAGCCGATAACACTAACGACTAATAAGACTTCCACGCTTCCGACTTAAAATTAGTATAAGTGATTTAGTATAAATTAGGCTAATTAGGGTAACTATAATAAGGATTTATAGAAAAATAAGGTGGTAATAGAAGAAAACGGTGTTTATAGTGTTTTTAGGCTTCTTTATTATATTTCCTATACCCTCGGCCCTAATTCCATAGCATCGCCTTTAAGGCCAGGCATACCCTTAGTAAAAGTGGCTTAATCTCCTTAAAGAATATAAAGGCTACTAAAGACGCTGCGTCGGCGTCCCTAATCGTGTATTAAATCTTATCGCCCTCCTTTAGAATATCCGAAGGGTAATATTTAGCCTTTTCCTTAACGGATAGCGAGGTAGCGGCCCTAGGCTAATAGGTAGGGTCGCTATCCTAAAGCTAATATTAATTAGCCTAATTAGACCGATCTTTATCGATCCGACGCCTCTTATTAGCCTTAGAGTTCGGCTAGCTTTAGTTCCTTAGTATCTCCTTAATCTATTTATAATAGGCGATAGGTATAAGGATACGGGTATTACTAAGTATAAAGTCGGTATCGATCTAACTATCCTAGAAAGAAAAGGATGCTCTAGTCTCCTAGATCTATAGTATACTAAGTAGTATATCGGGCCCTAGGCCGGGGAGAACTTAGAAGTTAAATACGCTACTCTGCTCGCCGACCTATAAACGCTCCTTAAGGTACCCTATACACGGCTATCCTTCTTAGTTATTAATACCCTTAATCCGGATCTCGGTCTAGCTAATACGATATTCTAAACCGAACCGTTTTACGGTATCTATAAAGATAGTATTAAAGGTGGCCCCTATATCGATAATAGTCTTAATAAAAATATTAGGGTTATACGTTAAGGTACCCTTATAAGTAAGCCTGCACTTTAAGACTATATATCGGGTAATAACCAGAGGGTTATTGGTTTTAGGGACTGCCTCCTTTTCGACGATAATAAGGGTATTCGAGTTAGCGTTATTAGGTCGGGTAAATAAAACGGTATACTCCTTAGACGAAGGCGGGGGAGGAGGTATACTAAGGGGACCTTATCTATTAGGGAAGGAGGCTTTATTAATGGTTAGGCGAATAATCTCGCGCTACGGTTAACTAGTCTCGGCGGTATATATCCTCTTATTATTTCTTAGTCTTATATCCGGGTCGTTAATAAGGTAATACTATAAAGGAACTTTAATCTAGAGATCCCTGATTTACCTATCTAGGTCTTTCCGTGCTTACTCTAGGTCGTAAAGGTTATCCGCGGAGGCACTAGCCTTACCTTTACCTTTATCGATAGCCTTAGGCTATTATTAGTTAGGCTATATCGGCGTTTTATCTATCTCTACTTTTTTATTAATAACCTCGGTTATAATTAGGGTCGGGACCCGGTAACTAGGACCAGGATTTAACGTTTATAGGCGTTATTTAATAACCTAATTAGGGAAATAGATAACCTTAGGAGTGGGTTTAATAATCCTCTTACTCCTAGTTATATATAGAGGCTATAAGGGGGGCTACTTTTTCTAAGTATTATTTAACACGGTATAGATATCCGCCTACTAATAATCGGATTTAATAGACACGAAATTAACGGTAATACTCGCTATAAGAGCCTTAGCCTTCGCTTTTTCCTCTTTTAGCCTAGTATAATAGTCTAACGTTACTTTTATAACGTCTTCTATCTTAATAGGGAGGCTTCCGGAGTTAGTGCTAATATAGTAGGCTTTAGCTAGGTCTTTATACTTCCCTTAAAGGCGTATACTAAGCTAGTAAAGGACTAACCGCCGGTACGGCTAGTCTTACTGCTTAAGGTATATATCCTAGGGGCAGGGTTGCTACTCGTTATTCTAGTCTAAGGTAAGGTAGTCGGGATAGCGGAACCGGACTAGGTGCTAGGTCTTATCTAGCTATAATACCGCGTACTACTCCTAGCGGTAATACTCCTATCTATAATAAAAGTAACGGGGGGGTTAGTTATCGATAGGGTGGTATTATAACGGGCTACCGGCACAGGGGTAGGAATTCCTATTCCTATACCGTGGTGGCCCTCGCCTATACTATATATCGTCCTTATATATACCGATATTAGTCTAATTAGGGGTAATATAATAAGTTACTAAAGCGGCGTCCTGCCTCTTTAAAGTAGACTGCTTTAGGGCGGCGTAGAACGGGGTCTTTAGGTAAGGGTCGGTAGCCAGGATCGCGTTAACCTTATCGGCTCCTACTCGGCGCGAGAGGGCCACGACTTAGGGGACCGCGTTCCTAATAACGCCCGTACTATTATAAACTATAAAGATAGCATACTTCTCTAAAAGCTCCGTTAACTTATCTATATCGCTCCTTATCTATACGGCGGGTTTAGGTATTATAGTAGGCCTCTATAAGATAGTCGGCGTATATATTATTAGGTTAGCCTAATTAGGCTAAGGCGTAATAGCTAGTATCGGTTTAATAGTTAGCGTAGGAGTAGGAATATCTATAATACTCGCCACTTCGTTAATAGGCCGCCTATCGGCTACTTAGACGTTTTCTATCTACTCTTTTAATATATCCGAGAAGTCGTAGTACCTATATAGCCGGTCCTTTAAGTTAATAAACTTATACTTTATCTGGTTAGCGAGCTATATATTAATATCTCTATATAAGATAGTAAGGAAGATATCGTAAAGCTTATAGTCTTCGACGAAGGTACCGCTAACCTTATTAGCTCTTAACTTCTAAACCATAACGCTCGTTAATAGCTGCTTAACGTACTAAACGGTTTTAACCTTTTTATGCTTATAAGTAAGTCGTAACTAGCGCACTTAGTCGGATAGGTTAAGCTATTAATCAGGGTCTAGGTAAGAGTATTTATTAATAAGCCGCTGCTTTAAGTGCTTTTATCGGCTACCGGATATTTTGACTAGCCGGATTATCTTATTAACCGTAGGACGGATACTAGCCTCTATAAACAGGCTAATATAGGAGATCTTATCGGCCTCGCTAAGGCGGTTAAGCTTAGTATAGTCTTTATAGTCTCTAAGGAAGTTAGATAGGGCCCTTCTATTAAAGCGAGGGGCTCCTATAGTAAAGGGGTTTAGGGGCGCGCGAGATATAATAGTAGCTTAAGTCCTTTTATTATCGTATAGGCTAATATACTAGTAGATAGCCACGAGCGTCTCTAAGGTAAGGCTCGCCTTAAAGTTCTTTAGAGCGTTATTAGGAGATACGATATTTATACTAGGTGCGTGGGCTTACTAAGGAGCGCTTACTCCAGGGGAAACGGGGAGAATAGGGGAAATAGGGGGAATAGGGGGAGCTGGCCCGCCGATAAGGGTCGGGTTACCCTAACTAGGCGAAGGGGAAGCCGATACGGCTCTATAGCTGGACGCCGGGGCGCCCTAACCGTAAAAGACGGTTATTAACGGGCCGATACCGGGGTCTATATCCCCTTACCTAAGCGAGGCGGTTATAAGAGGAGGGCTAGCCGTAGGAGCGGCGTTACCCTAATTAGGCATAACCGTGGTCGCTAGGGTTAGGATAGCCGTGTATATACTATTATTATTAGGCTTAGAGTCGCTATAGAGTATAACCGTAAAGGGAGGGTCGCGATAATCAGTCTATTATAAAGCCGTTATATTATTAAAAGGGGGGGTTAATCTATTATAATAACTGGTTTAGGCAGATTAGGGGAATCAGGGTCTTCGAGAAAGAAAGGGTTAAGAAATAAGAAGTAGTTATGTATTAAGTCTATAAGTCTAAGGATAATTCTACTTAGCGATAGGGGATAAAAGGAGCCCTTTTCTTAGGGGCCCTAAAGGATATAATATAAGTATTCTCCGCTAAGGCTTAGGAGGGAACCTACCATGGTTAGACTAATAAAGATACCTATAAGGAATAGGATAAGGTATCGCTAGCCGTTATAAGAGATTAGTTTAAGTCGTATCCGGGATCTACTAGCAGGTTTACCTAACCGCCGGGTCTATAAGGGCGCGGTATCTCGGGGCTCCTTAATAGGTTCTTCTAACCGTTAGGGCCTTATATAACTAGATTTTCTTAAAATTCTCGGGGCTAAGGACTTACCGTTATTCGTATAGGCCTTTATTACCCTGATTATGGTAAGGTTAACCCTACGCTTTTATTATTTCCTACTTAGAGGGTCGTAGTAAAAGATTTTTTTATATCTAGGCTTTACGGCCCCTAATAGTCTATATCCGTAGCTTTTCCTATTCCGGTAAGGGAGCACGCCCTCTATATCTATATCTATGCTATATCCGGAATCTATTTTATAGTTAATCTATTCTTTATTCTATTTATTATACCTTTTTCTTAACTATTTTTCGCTTTTCTATCCACCTTTACCTTATTAACGGTAAGGGCCTATCTCTCCGTCTATAGCTCTTATCTTATTTTTAGTAAGGAGGATCCGTCCCTGTTTTCTAGTTATTAGGTTTTATTAAGGCTATATAGGGGGCAGGTTTCCTAGGCTATTATTATAATCTTAATACTAATTTTAAATATTAATACTTTATTTTAAGGGCCTAACTAGGGAGCCTAGACAGATTGATATCCGGGCTATAAAATAAGGCTGAGAGTGGATCATGGCTGTAACGCCGAAATCTCTAAGTACCATAACCAATTTACATATACTGTTTAAGTCGTAATATACGTCTTATCATGCCAGTACCTAGACACACCACATATCGTAAGCTCATTCATAAAGACATAGGTGGCCTTGCTATTATAAGCCATAAGCCTGGGGGCCATAGAGCTCTGATTGCCTATAAGTACATGCGCCCTTAGGATTTCTGAGTTCTAATGGTCTGGGCACCAAACTTGGTATAATAGGGGACGTACAAAGTAGGCATAGTATATACGGCTTTTAGGATTATCCACTTAACGCCTCATTTCGCCTCATTTTATAGCCCGGATATTAATCCGTCTAGGCTCCCTAGTCAGGCCCTATTTTAATCTCGGCCCCTTAGCCGTATACTTCCCTCTCTATTTCCGTAATTAATATACAGTTCGTTTAGGTAGGCCGGAACTCCCCTCGAGTACTTTCGGTTACCCTAATTAGACGATCAGGACCTCCTAGGCACCGAATAGATCCGCCTCCGAGCACTAATTATAAAAAGGCGAAGCCGTTATTATATAGAATGGCTCGGGCAGTATAAACTCGGATAAGTCTTCGATAATAGCAATACTTAAGACCACGAAGTGTATATAACCAACAACATATATAACAAAGAGACCTTCAGAAAAGGTTCCTAGAGGTGCGCGCTGCTCTAATCAGGGTAACGTAGCTTAAACGAAGTGAATATAATAAATATAGTAAAACTTAGAGTTAAAAGGATAATGATTATATAGAATAATAAATATCCTTTGTGTCTAGGTGGCGTCGCTATGTATATATAATATATAAGATAAATAAAAAAGATACGCGCGTCTTATAACGTCACGTGATATCCCGACGACATAGCACTAGGTCTCCGATCCACCCCTCTATAGTAATAGATACAGAGGTATAGCGAAAGCAGAGCCTCTATAACTAGGCGTTAACGTAATTGTTTTCGGGAATAGAAGACGTTCGTTAAATTATAAGACCTTTTTCTAGTTCTTAACGGGGGCCGCGTTAGTGGATTTACCTTTAGGACCAGGGGACTTTTCCTTATTATCTTACTCCCTCTACCTACCTCTTTCTCCTTTCTCTTTTCCCCTTTTCCCTCCTTTTTCCTTTTTTCCTCCTTTCCCTTTACCTATTCCTTTACCTAATTAGGGTAATAGAATCGTTTTTTAGAAGCAGAAGTCGTTCGTGGAGTCTGTAAGAGCTTTTCTAGTACCTAACGGTGGCCGCGTTCGTGGACTTATATCTAGGGCCGCGTCTTTTTTAATTACGCCCTAGGGCCGGATTTTTATCCCCGAAGCTGCTCCGTTAGCCTAATCAGGATCCGTTATTTCTGCCTTTTTTGTTATTTTTGTTTTTATTTTTAGGTTATTTAGAAAGCTGCCCTTAAGGGGGACGTTTTCGTATAGCTTTAGGGCCGATGGATATAGAGTCTTGCCCTCCCCCGATTTTACCCTACCCGATTTCTATTCTTTTCTTTTCTTTTCCTTTTAGAAAGCTATACGCGCAGGAGGTTCTTCGTATAGCTTTAGGGGCCGATAGATAACTAGGCCCGGGGCCTAGCCTATAAGTCTATAGAAGCCGTCTACACGGATTGTTTATCTTTTTCTATATAGTATTTCACCTCTGCTTTGGCCTATATCTTTTATATTAATATTATACTTATATCAAGTAATAATCATAATAATAATAAGTATAATATCTAAGTCAAAATAAATAGTATATGGTTATAGCTATATAACTAGACGTCTACTTTATAACCAGCTTAACCTATACTATAATACTATACGTATTATACGTGTATATATACTTGGCTTACGATATATATTATATAAATACAGTAGGTATCGTAAATACGATATCTTAGTTATTACTTAAGATAATAACGTGGCGTGATAACCGTCGCGTAGGCTGTTGACGTAACAGTCGCCACCTAATCTTCCAGGGTCTTTTGCCAGCCCCGGATCCAGGAAGAAATCCCAGAAGTCAGTTCTTTACACGTTCGTGAAACAAGCAGTAATCCTACGGATCTACGAATTCAACAGCTATTTGCTTGATTTTCCTCTCTTCCGCGCGTATAGCCTACTACTCGTAGCCTAATCTATTAAAATTTTATAGTCTTCCTTTATTTCTTTTACCTATAACCACGTTAGCCTAATCAGGATAAGCCGAATTAAACGGTGCCGATGTTAATGAATTTAACCTGCTAGTGATTAAGTTATTATAGTTAGTTTAGTGGTACGCGTTAGATATCTTCGTTATCTCTTTCGAAGCAGACCACGTTTCACTAAGCCCGCCTACTGTCTTTAGATCTTAATCCTACCTGCCGTTTTCTGCCGGCAGTCACTATAAGCCTATCTTACTTACTCTTTTCCTTATTTTTCCTCTTTTTCTTACTCTTTTTACTACTCTTCTTTTTCCCGATATCTTTATTCCTCTAATTAGCCCGAGCCTAATCCGACTGCCTATAGTTAATCCTATTAATCCTGCTTTTTCTTCCTATTCCTTCGATCCTAGCCACGACTCTGCCGCCTCGGAGAGTCTACCGCGAAAATCCTACGCGATTTCTGCTAAGACCCGATTCCATTCTTCCCCTACTAACCTACGGAAAAATAACGTACCGACCTATCTCCTATATGCCACGCTACCGCTAAAAAGATCCGACCTGCGTGCTTTATGCCTACGAACCGATAAGTAGACTACCTGCCTTTATGTAGGCAGTGGAAAGAGATAGATATACTCATTGTTATCGCCTAGTTCTGCGTTTTACGTTATTAATCTTTTACTAGGGCCGCCGCCTTATTCCTTATTACGGAACCGAAAAGGCCGCCGCTTACCCTATATATACGTTCGTTATCGCGTCTTCTACGTCACAGTCCTCTCGAAGACTACGCTAGGGCCGCCGCCTATTTACTACCGCCCACTACCACTACCGGCGCCGCGTTACTTATTCCTTATACGGAACGAAGGAAGCCGCCGACGCCGCCTAGCCTGCGTATAAAGGACCTACGAGGTCATCTCTATCTTTAAGGTCACCGTTCATCGAGCCTGCGTCTTCGAGAGACGTCTTTAGGAATACACGCGCGAGTAAAGATACGGAAGCTATTACCATATAGGCTGCTTATGGATGCCCTGATTAGGGTAATAAAGATATGTTTAGGATAGTTACTATTATGTTTATTTAGAAATTACTAAGACTATAAGGCGTGGCTTAATAATTTAGGGCCGATTATAGAGGGGTAGACCCGTGTTTAGGGTCTAGACGTTATAGATATCACGTGACCACGTAAGCGGTCCCAGGGATCTAGTCTTATTTCCAGTTATTCTTCGGAATAGACCCATTTCCGGTTATTCTTCGGAATAGACCCACTATATCTAGCTAGCTTTTTTGTTTTATCTTTCACGATGGTTACCTATTACCTATTATAATCATAATTTATATTATCCTTCCCTTTTAGGATATCTAGACGATCCAGAAGAGCTAACTATAGGCCCGCCTGCCTATTTATAGCTATTCGTTCCCCTGATCGGACCACTGCCGGCCCATCTAGAGGCCCGGCGACCGTCTCCTCGGGACCCTTTAGCTCTAGATACGAACCCGTGACGAGCCTGACCCTCCCTTCGGCTAGCCTATTAGTTATTTGTTTTAGCCCTACGCGAAGCCGTTCTGCATAGTAAGGGCTTCGCCGTTATTCAGTATAACTATAAATAACTACCTAATTAGCTTATAACTATATACTAGCCGTTTTTTATAATCGCGCTAGGGTACTAGTTATTTAGTAAGCTTAATTACTAGAGGTATTACGAGAATACCGCGATTAAGATCTTTTATATCGACGAGGAGTCGGCGATAGACCGCCGATCGACCTACGGACCGCTATCTTTAGGACCCAGTATATATAACGTATCTATGGACTGCCTATTTTAATCTAGTCCCCACTCGGGTATTATTATTATCGGTTTAGGTATAACAGGCGCCTCCTGCCCGGCGCCCGCTTTACTAGCTTCCCCTATAGGGACGCTCCTTCCGTGAGTCCTGCTTAGTAGTATCTTCGGCCTAATTACTTTAAAGGTATAGAAGTTAAAGAATTATAACGAAACGGAACGTCCGTACACTTTAGTTAAGGAAAAGATATTATAGGAAAGGCTTAATAACTTAAGATCGTAGAGTAATCGTTATATTCTCGTTAACTAAGCGCTAACTATATACTAAGACTTTAACTTAAGGGATTAAACTATATACCTTAATATATATTATAAGATAGGTTCCGATTAGTGGTCCGTGCGCGACCCTCGGTCCGACTATGTACCTTAATCGTTATAGAGTATAACTAGAGATATCGTATATCACTATAGTTTACCCTGGGGCCCGTTCTAGTTCCTTAACACGTTTCTTAAAGCTACTAAAGTCCCCTAGACAAAACATAACTGATAATGTATAACCACTCTAGCTAGTCTCTTATTCCGATTCTTAATAACAATCGCTGCCCTATTCGATTTGTCTTTAATGTAGCACGATATTATTAATGCCATGATCTATACACTCCTATAGTATAATATATTTATACTATATTTGCTAAGCACTATAGTCCTAGGTTAACTACTATTATTAGAGAAGGCTCTACTCGAGCTACGAAAGTCGCTACTATTATAATTCAAGTATATTACGAAAATACAATTAAAAGATAAATTTAACATAGTATAGTATGAGTCTCACTACTTAATATATTATAGTCTGATTATATTATTCTATATAGATAAAATCATGGTCACCCTGAAGAGAACTATATAGGAAAGGTGAAATATACTATAGGACGTATATGGTAGGACTATATCCTGGAGCTAGAAGAAGGAAACTCTATTAAGGTCTTTACTCACGCCTCCTTAGTAGATAAGTTATAGATTAAAAAAAACAGTTAGGCATCCCTGAGCTGGCTATACAGGGACGTATTTCCTTAGCGATATCATACATAAGTAACGGCGATAATATTAATAATGGAGACAGAGCTATTATTATTAGTAGATAGAGCGTAGCAAGAAACTTTTATTAACAGGCTTTTAGAGCTAATAACCGTGATATTTAATAAGCCGTACTTAAAGATACGCTACGATAATAGTTAAATAATACGTCTTATAGTAGCCGAGATAGCGACGCTAAATACGCGGATATAGTATATGAATGTACATAATACTTATAAACAGCGTAGTAGATACCTTAGAGTAAAGTAAACTATATTATAAGCATGGAAATAGTTGCAGATAGACTAATAAAAGCCCTATATAGTCATAAATTATTTAGTTATGGACAATAGGCTATAGTAATAAATATATAGGGATAAGCCTATATAAATAAGGTATAGGAGTACTTAGGGGAGTAATTAGAAGATCTAGAAGATAAATCCTAAAAAAGTAAAATAGTTATTAATATAGAGTAAGATATAGATACAGAATATATATAGCTGACGCCAATACATAGCTTAAACCAAGTAATTATTAAGTAATTATTTAGTTAGAGAAAGCAGATATAGAATAGGTTATCTATCCTCTTCTAGATTAGATATAAGCTTTTTCTTTTATAATTAAGGGCAGAGACTTTTAGCCACTTAGATAATTCTACAGATCTAATTAAATCAGTAGATATACTACTAATTTAGCGTATACTGTTTATATAATATAGTGTACCCGGTATAAATATTAAACTGCTCTAGAAACTTTTTAAAATCTTCGAACTAGACCTAAATATAAGTTTCTTCTTCGTATCTTATTAGTATTATAATATAACTACTAAAAATTTTATACACGCTGTTTATACAATGATTATAGCCTATCGGCCTTATCGGAGACCTTAGGCAGAAATGCTTGCCGTTATCACTCCGATTTAGTAACTACCGTAAGAACTCAACTAACTGAACTTTGAACTAAAACCATGATCTACCAATCGTGCCACGTCAAGATCATACCTGGCATCTAGTTGATGCTAGCGTCTGAGTACCTTATCGAAAGACCCATAATCCTATTGGTTGGCTTCGGGAATATATGGGGAAAATGGGCCCTTAGCTCAAAGTTCAGTTAGTTGAGTTCTTACGGTACTGCAAGGTAAATCCCCCAATTCCATAATATGCACAGACCACGTGCTAGGAGTCGGAGTGCAGATCATGATGTACCTTGGTAACTCTAGCTAATTTTCTTTTATTTATTTTTTCCCTTTTTCTCTTGTATTTCCCTTGTCGACTTACCGACTGCTAAATGCATATTGATTCCAGCAAACAACCAACGCGACGTCCAGACCTGGCCTGTCCCTTGCCGCCCCTTTCATATATCAGGCGTCCGCCATATACCCCAATCTTTGTCGTTCTCGGCCACGTCCTTTCCAAGCCGCTTTGAGGAGCCGTTCCTGGCCTCGGGGGATTGCGGGTTCATGTCAGTCCCTGATCGTCTTTCCGAATTCTTTTCCCTCACACCTGCGGTGTCATCTTCGGAATCGATCACGACCCGGCATACGGCTACCAACACGTCGTCGGCTTACCGAGGTGGTAGTCATGGTGTTGGAGCCGAGTTTGTCACGGACATTGGATTCAGCGGGCACTCGACCAGCCAGGCCATGGGATTGGAAGGAGACCTAGGCGAGGAAAGCCGCCCACCCTACCTCCACGTATGGATTCCTTCGGATGCGATCCCTGCGAATGTTGCCTTTAACATCTGACACTACCCTGGCAGGCGATGATTGCCGGCGGCATAGGAGGCTCCACGGGCGACATGTTGATGCACTCCCTCGACACCGTTAAGACCCGACAGCAGGGTGATCCGCACGTTCCGCCTAAATACGTTAATCTGGGCTCCTCATATTACAGAATATGGAGGCAAGAAGGAATTGGGAGGGGCCTTTACGGCGGTTGGCTACCCGCATTGGGTGGCTCGTTTCCCGGGACGATGCTCTTCTTTGGGACTTACGAATGGAGCAAACGATTCCTCATTGACCGCGGGCTGCAGCAGCACTTGGCGTACCTCTCCGCTGGTGGGTTTACACATGCGGTACATTTGATTGCTTGCTTTTTTCTTTTTCCTTCTTTCTTTTTTTTTTTTTTTTCCTTTTGGGGCGCCGCACTGACCCCCGGGCATGGCTAGGGTTCATCGGAGACCTCACTGCATCTATTGTGTACGTCCCATCCGAGGTTCTCAAGACGCGAATGCAACTACAGGGCCGATACAACAACCCGTACTTCGAGTCTGGTTATAACTACAAAGGAACTCTGGATGCCGCCAGGACAATCGTTCGCCTGGAGGGCCCGTCGGCGCTTTTTTATGGCTACAAAGCTACCCTCTACCGGGACCTACCTTTCTCGGCCCTGCAGTTCATGTTCTGGGAACAGTTCCTGGCCTGGGCTCAGCAGTACAAGGAGAGTAGGGATGTCGGCATGCCGTTGGAGCTGCTCACGGGGGGTCTCGCCGGAGGCCTAGCCGGCGTCATGACATGTCCCCTGGACGTCGTCAAGACAAGGCTACAGACTCAAGTCAATATGGATAATGGAGC
This sequence comes from Sodiomyces alcalophilus JCM 7366, assembly GCF_042370955.1. Classification (NCBI taxonomy): domain Eukaryota; kingdom Fungi; phylum Ascomycota; class Sordariomycetes; order Glomerellales; family Plectosphaerellaceae; genus Sodiomyces; species Sodiomyces alcalophilus. Next base: position 6,697,935 of record NW_027263532.1, read on the forward strand.
GACTGGCCTAGGCCAAACGACGGGTGCCAAGGCCGCCAAGGCCACCAGTCCCAATGCGCAAAAGCGTAATATTTCCACCTCGTCTCCGTCAACGCACACCCCCCGGCCGGGCGCCGTCAACCTACAAACGTCATCAGTCATCCAGGGCCTCAAGGTGATCTACCGGACTGAGGGAGTAGGTGGTTGGTTCAGAGGGGTGGGCCCACGCGGTGTCTGGACATTCATCCAGAGCGGGTGCATGCTATTTTTATATCAAAGGCTATTGCGTCAATTAGATGTTTGGATGCCGCCAACGGAAAAAGAGCACTCTCTGTGATATTACAGGGGCTTTGCGATGCATGCCGGGAGTTCTCAACTGTACAACACAACACATCGATTCCTGTACAGTGTATGATGAGGTGTTCGCCTATGCTAATAAGTAGCGGTCAGGCGACTACTTGACGTCGGCGTTTGGGATACAGCAGAAGAGTCGGCGCATTGCCAATGGATAGAGCTCGATCCTGATAGAGCGACATAATACAGTCTTGCCTTGCATTACATGAGAATCCCAATATTACACCTGTCTATAAGGTACTTGTCGCTTGGAGGGAAACGTCTCCAAGGGAAATAACATAAATGACATATTCAGTTAGAGCCAAAGTTGTCACGCTAAATACGTACCTATTTAAGATACGTTAATACTATAATAGCTAGCTACAGGAGCTATATTAGATTAAGACGATTAGAGTTACGTGTATTCTAAGATCTAATATAATTATAGATAGAATAATAAAGGCCTTATATAGAGATACTTTAGTTAGGTTTAGGAACTAGGAATCTATTAGAATAATATAGGATACGTCTATATAAGTAAGCTATATAGAATCTTATATAGGCATATAAAATAAGTATAGAACGGATTTAATAAAGCTATATAAATCAATATATAGTAATTTTGTTAAGCATTATACTCTATTGGCTAGTTTATAATAGGAATAGGACTCGCTATTCTATACCCGAAATTATAAATAGATATAATCGGCTGGTTATAAGTTATTTATAAAGCAAGGCCAAGTAATTAAATTATCTAAATCTAAGGAGTAAAAAGAGGGAAAGGAGAAATTTCTATAGGTGCTCACGACCTAAATATAATATCGCGGCGACCTACTAGAGTTATAATTTAATTAGCCAGAAGATCCGGTGTTTTCCGGATTATATACACCGTGTCAGGGGATTTTCGTGTAAATAGTAAAGAGACGTTATAAGATAGTTAAGAACAGGATAAACTTATAGGTCGAACTTAATAGTTAAATAATTCGCTGAACCTCTAAGTTAGGAGTTTAGCTTCACCTATCCTTTTTATAGATAACCAGAGTCTATCTCCTAAGAACCGTAGAGTATCCCTTCGAAACTATTTTTAAGGGCATAATGTATCCGCTAGTAGTCCTCCTTATTATACTATACTAAGTCGGTCCAGATAGTATTAGTCCCGGAGGTGACTTGGCTATCTATTTTTGTATATAGCAACCTTATTAAATCTCCTATATAACTAAACTACTAAGATTTATCGTCTCCTCCTACCTAGACTATTCCTAACTCTAATAAAATATATCTGCGAAATCACGCCCCCTCTTGTAAAGCCTATACCCCTAGGAGCGATATAGTTAACCGGGTACCCCCGTAAAAACCCTCTCCCGGCCTAACCCCTATCCTCTGGACATGGCCGTAAAAGAGATAACTTAGCCCGGGATAGTATCCGGCTACGAATAGCTCAATAGCCTATACTAGGCTTCTAGCTTATAAGCTATTATCCGCGTCCAGACTATACCGCTATCCTACTATAGGGCCTTTTATAGACAACTTAAAGCCAGAGCTAACTATAAACATAAAGATTAATCTTCCTAAAATCCTAAATTATCGTGATGGAGTGTAAACAAAGCTTTATAGAACCCTTAACGTTCCGCCTTTAAACTATCGTTAAAGGGCTTATAAATAACTTATAAATAATTGTATCGCCTAGCTATCTATAAAGCCTATAGACTTAAAAGCGTGTACGCGACGCTTTATTATTACTAAAATAATAAACTATAAGTATAATTCTAATATAGCAGGTATACCCAGATTATAGAGCAGGTAGGAGTAACTATGTAGGCTCCACCCAAGGTACGGTAACTATTATAGAATATATTCTAGCTAGGAATCCTAACTTTATTATTATTTATCTCTTCTATTCACCTATTTAAGTAATTATAATAGCCTTATCCTAAAGCGCTATTTATAGGTCGTTCCTAAAATCGTAGTGCCGCGTATCCTTATCTTATAATAGCATCGACTTAGTGGTTTATCTTAAGTTTTCCCGGGGTCTTCTCGTTATATTACACGAGATCGTCGGTAGTCTCTTAGTCTTAATAATCCAATATCTAAAGTAGTATATTCTAACTACGCCTTTATAGTATAGTAGTAGTATACCTGGCACACGGTTAAGGTGACCGGGTCGGTTCGAATCCGGCTAGAGGCGTATATAAAACAGGAACCCCTTTTCCTTTTTTACGCTACTCGGATCCTATTCTAGGGGGCCCTTATCTACCTTAGTATATACGATAAGGGTTAAGTAGGGGGCCCGTTAGACGCACCTTCCGCCCGGCTTCGCTAGTCGTTAACAGGTGCCACGGGGGAGTTAGTCGCCCTACTATAGAAAATAAGAAGACGGTATCGCGCTACCCCTAAGCGCGTAAGTAAAATACACGGCGTCTCTTCCACGATATAAAAGCAGCCTCTTACGCTATTATATAAGCGTTCTGCGTAGGCACGTAGCCTGCGTTAGCTCTACCTATAGCTATCTAAAGAGTAAGGGAAGCTTAGGAGCTTTAAACCCTAGGAAGCGTATATATAAGTCGCCCGTAGTAGGCCCGCAGGGTTAGCCCTAGGGCATATAGGAGGCGTATAAAACCAACTAAGACAATCACACGCGCGCCGTTAATAAAGCATATAGTCGGCTTTAAAGCCGCTACGGACAAAACGTTATAGGCTTTCTAGTATAAAAGCCTATAAGTTTCGTACTAGTAGCGAGTTAGTAACGGGGTATAAGAGGCATAAAGAGGTCTTGTTAATTCGTGTTATAAGGCTCTGGGCTTCCTACTAGTGTTTAGTACGAGCTTATCGCGTAAGCTATAAAGGCCTCTCGTAAAGAGGTTCTAGAGGCTTACGTGTTAACTACTAGGTAGCTTTATATTTAGAGAAGGCTTATCGTGTATTTAGAATACGAAAGCTAGCTTAGAGTATATAGAGGGGGTAGTAGCCTTTATAGTAAGGCTACCTTATTTACGAAGGTCCCTTAGTTACTCTAAGAGGAGATTATATAACTAATACCTTCCTATTAGGTAGCACCCAGAGGTCTATAAGTAAGGACCTCTATACCTATATCTTCTTAAAAGAACTAAACGAATAATCTTAGTATAATACCCCCTCCCTTAGTCTACTAGTAGGCCTCTATATTCGTCTTATAATAGCTTCCTTTACTCCTTACTTAAATCCTATAATATTTTATTTATTCTCCCCTTCTACACGGGTATAATAACTATCGGAAGCTATTAGCAGACTTTGATTAAGCACCTTATTAGTTACCCTCCTAGTAGGAACTCGCCTTCTATTATAATATAGGCCCTAGAAGCTATCCTCCTCCTAGTCCTAAACCAGAACCTAAGAGCCCTGGACTTAGTGACCCGCCCTCCGACCCCGAAGAATCTAACGGTAACGCCGTTATAATAGCCTCCCGTCCTTTACCTCCTAATACATAGCCCCTAGGCACTCCTAGTCCCGTTACTATTACTACTATACTATCCTTGTATTATTTAGCAGAACGGTTTTAGCCTATACCCGTTTATTATACTTAGGGGGAGTCCTTAAAAGCGGCTTACCCTCTCCTAATTAAGTATTCTAACCTATTATTAAGAAGTCTAAAAGGGAAAGGAAAAGAGACTTCCTTACCCCCGGCTAACCCTAGGCCGCGAGCTTAGGTCCTACTTAATTATTTAGTCGGGTATTATAACCCTTAGTAGGAGGATACTCTCCCTAAAAAGCTTACCGATAAATAATTAAAAGCTATCCTATTATATATCGGTAACCGAAAAGCTTAAGAAAGACGGGAAAAAAGGCTACGTCGTCTATAATATAGGGAAGACCTAGTTAACGACTATCTACTAGCCGACCGCCGGAAGCGTTATCGCTGTTAAGACTCTTTTTTACCGCCGAGTTAAGGGCGTTCGTCTTCGCCGCGGCGCGAGTATAATAATTAGGCTAGAGTTAACTACCCCTAGCCGAAGTAGGATAGTAAGTCTTATAATTTGTTTTAGACCTTTATAAAGGAGCTATAAAAAAGGTTTAATCTAGATTATCGTTACTTTATTACTAAGAGGTAAAAGGTTTATTATACTAGCGGCTATCTACCGCCTTTAATAAAGTCTAGGTGGCGTGCCTATTAGCGGAGAGCCTATAACCCTATAAAAGGGGGGAAGCCTGCTTAATAGGTCGATATTCGTAATTTCCTTAATAGCTAGCTAATAGACCACGATACTCGTAAGATATCTATTACGGAATAGCTCTTTTCGGATTCGTCTATATAACGCCCTAACTAATCCTATAGCCAGTTCCTTAATCGACTAGACTCTTTATTTAATACAGTTTCCTTAAAGTTCCCCGATAAATAGCGTATATAGCTTATTCTTATAAAGCTATAAAAGCCCCTTCGCGATTAGATTATTATTAGTAGCCCCCCTTAGGACTATAAGCACGTTAACGTTTTAGCTTCTTAAGCCGAACTTAACTTATCCCGGTTAATTATGGTCGACTCGCCTACCTCTAGCCGTCTATGAGCCTATCGTCTAGCTTTCCGTAAAGGAATAGCCACCGCTAATGGCTCCCGATCCTCTTAGCCCTCTGCCTCCGCCCCCGCCGCTTTATCCTCCTCCGCCTTAGTAGCCGCCGTATCTGCCTCTGCTTCTATTCCGCCCTCTAGTGGTCCTCTTACTATCCCGTTTACGGAGAGTTAGGCCTAAGACTCTACTAAACGCTAGCCTATCTTAGAAGTCGAATATTATTATTATTATTAGTTCGGTTATTATAAGTCTATATACCCTAAGTTAGCTAATTCGTCTCCCGCTAATACCCCTAGTTCTAACACGCCCGGTAATAGTAATTATCGACTATATAATATATATACTCCGCCTAGCCGCCACTTGCCCCCCGCCTTAGTCTAATCCTAATAATTAGCCTATTAATTCGAAGAAATAAGTCGTTAGTTAGGTTTAAGCTAATAACCCGCTAGCAGCCCCCTAGGATTAGTCCTTACCTGGCTCGCCGTCCCTAGAAACTAGGACCCTTAAGACTAATCTCTTAGTGCGGCTAGGTAAAAGTTAGAAATAATATCTCGTATCCATAGATTATAGAGCCAGTATTAACCTTATTAACCGCCACGCCCTGCCTCCAGGTATTAACCTAACTAGCCCCCTAGAACGTCTAAATTAGGGACTTTCTAAAGTCAAGAAAGACACCTATGGTTCTATCACTTTATTTATTAAGGCCACCGATAACTAAGGCCGTACTCGTATATATCGTACTTTATTCCGTATTATCGACCTTACTAAAGGGTCCTAAGTCCTTCTTAGTATCCCCTACTTAACTACCTATAACCCTTATATCGATTAGGCTAACCGCCTTTATAATTTTCGTATCGATAAAGAAGACTTTAGATTAGCTACTAATAAGAGAGGGATAGTCTAAAGCCCTAAAGAAATTAAAAAAAAAGAAAACGCGCCCGCGTAATTATTCGATTAGTTAATTTAGTAATAGCCCCCTAAGGAGATACCCTCTACATAGGCTATATTACTATTCCCGATCCCGACCTAGCCGCCTATTCCGATTCTGTTTCGCCCCTTACCCGTTCTGATTCCGTTTCGCCTAACCCTAATATCCCCTTAAAGGACGTTACCCCTAATACCCTCCCGAAGTTACCCGAGTCCTTTTTACCCGAATAGTATTAAGATTTTATAAACGTTTTTAATATCGTCGAGGCTAGTCGCCTCCCGCTATATTATAGGTAGGACCACGCTATTAAGTTAGAAGACGGTTAGAATCCGCCGTTTAGTCCTATCTATTAATATTATACTTATAATAAGTAATAATCATAATAATAATAATAATATAAATATACTAGGTATCGTAAATACGATATCTTAGTTATTACTTAAGCAAATAACGTGGCGTGATAACCGTCGCGTAGGCTATTAACGTAACAGTCGCCACCCAATCTTTTAGGGTCTTTTGGCAGCCCCGGATCCAGGAAGAAATCCTAGAAGTTAGTTCTATACACACACGTTTTGACATATAAGTAAAACAAGCAGTAATCCTACGGATCTACGAATTCAATAGCTATTTGCTTGATTTTTCTCTTTTCCGCGCGTACAGCCTACTACTCGTAGCCCAATCTATTAAAAGGTTATAAGCCCGGGTTAGTAAAGAAGGAAATCTACTCTTTTTTACCCTTTTACTCTATTCGAAATACTAAAAAGACTCCTGCCTTTTTAGGCCGTTTCTGCCTTTTTAGGCCATCCCTTTATCCCCCCCCGGTCGCAGATCCTTATCTCCGACCGTACGAAATCCCTTTATCTCCCGAAGACAGCTAATCGATTCGAACCGTTCGTTCCGATACCACGGTTTAAAGCTCTTTATTCTTCCTAATACGGTCGCCAAGAGTCGAGCTAAGAGGCCAGCTCTTTATTCCTATTCCGGAAAAACCATATAATCTGAATAAGACTCTTTGTTATAGTCGGATATACTGTTCCTTTGTTTATAAAGGGACTTTTTGAAAAAGAAGAAAAAGGATAACGAATACGTGGATTAAACATAAAGGCTCTTATAACTGCTTCACGAATAATAGCTATAATAACTAAGCCACTTAACCTACCGCGCTGCCTATAATACCAGGATATTATAACGTGGTATATAAGCTTTTAGTAAAAAGTCCGCCTGTGGAAATCCTGTTATTCGCTTAGTATAAGCATCGCTTTTCTTCGCGCCACGAGATTTATAAATAGCTTCACCGTTTAGACCCACTTTAGACCCACTTTTCGAAGCTAGGCTAATCAGAATCAGACCTTTAGCTTAGTATTCTTTGTTTCTGTCCTTTATCGATAACGTAATAAAGAAAAAAGGAATAAAGGAAAATAAATAAAAATAATAAAAACAAATCGTTAAATAACTCAGTTAATTCTAACCTAAATAAATAATAAAAAATGGCGTTTTACTGCTTAAAAATGGCTTAATAAGAGACTGGCAAAGAAATTTCGGTCCGGAAGCTCCAGGGCAGCACAGACTATTAAAACTAGACTACAGGAATGCACGGTCACTTCGCTCGCAAAGGAAAATATATTAAAGACGCTATAAGCCCCTTCCAGCAAATCCTTTTATGAAATAGAAGGAGGGGTCTCTAAAGGCAGCTAGAGATATACTCTCTGCTCTTTTAGACGGTCCCTTAAGCCAGGTTCAAGAAATAAACGAAGGTTTAAAAGTGTAGGATAAACTAAAGGATTTATATAAAGCAAAGGGATTCCAGGCCGACTATATCGTCCTAACTTCTTTTTTTAACCTCTCGCCTTCGGAATTCCCTAATCTCGAAGCGTATTTATATAAAATACAAGAGAGACTGCTTACCTTAAATCAAAGAGGTATATCCTTTTCTGATAAGGTGGTCTTTACCTGGATTCTTAATAGTCTCGATAAGAGGTACGAATCCATAATAGGGCAAATAACTCAAGCTCTCCGTCACGATATTACTAGTTATACACTAGATAAGTTAATAGCGGAATTAATAGACGCTTTAAGAAAGGTCGATTAGCCACCGAATACCCTCCTTATATAAGGTTCGAAGTTATAGAAGAATAAGAAACCCTGGAAGAAAACCAAGGGTTTATTCTATAAGAACTATAAGAAGCCTGACTATACGCCGACTAACTGCTATTTCCTTTATCCTAAAAAAGCACCTAAGAACTAGGTAATAAAGGATAATTCAGGATTAAGGAAAAATACCCAGAATAGGGTAAATAAATCCTAGTCCTCTCGAAAGGATAAGGAAAAGAAAGGAGGAAATACGCGTCTCTCTCGAAGAGAGAAGCGTATAATAAGTCTCGTACTAAAGGCAAAGGAGCAGCACGCCCTAGATACGTCTTCGGAAGAGGAGAATAACGAGTCTGCTACGGTTAATATAATATTAGATTAATAGAATTAGTAGCAGGATTAGCCGTAGGAAAAAGAAAAGGAAAAAGAATAGGAAGACGATGATAAAGACGAAGAGGCCGGCGTTATTTGTAAAGACGTTCTCCCTCCGCCGTTTCCTCTTCCAGACCGTCCTAATCCTTTCACACAGGATTTGATGGATATGGATCAGGTATTTATTATCTCTTCTAAGAATAAAGATATAAACAATACTAACCTTAATATAGATTAGTTAGTAGAAAGGATTTATGAAATATAAGCAGAAAACAGTATTAAATTAGATCTAAATTTCTGTGTAGACGGGGGGACTACGGCGTATATTATTACAAATAAAAGACTCTTTTTTACTTATAATTCTAAAAAGAGAACTGTTTATTAGGGTCAGGCAAAGGAAATAAAGATATAAGGTGAAGGAGACTGCGTTATAAAATTCAGGAATACTAGAAAGCTTTTGCTTTTAAAAGAGTGCCTTTATATGCCGGAAATAGGCACGAATATTATTAGTCTCTCTCGTCTTAATAGTAAAGCTCGCGGTCTTACTGGAAACAAGAAGCTATTATTATTTAATAATAAAGAGCCCCTCTTTCTTTATATAACGGCTCTGCTTTATAACGGGCTATACTAGGCTATAGCACGGGCATTATCGTATAGGGGGGTTAAGTCTTAGAAAATAAATATAATAAATACTAGAAAAAACACAAAGAAACTGTTATAAAGAGGTATTTTACTTAAAGAACAGTCTCAAGACTCAACTAGAATAAAGAGGTTTCAGAGGTTTAAAGAATAGGCTTTAAAGAAATTAAATAAACAAAGAAAGAGGTTAGTTGAACCTTAACAAAGAAATAATATAACAAAGAAACCTCAATCTGTTCAACCTCAAGAAGAGCTTTATAAACAAAGAGACCGTAATAACCGTCGAAGGACTACCTCTATAACTAAAAACATAACGCTATGGCATAAGAGGATAGGTTATATTAACCCTGTTATCTTAAAAAGTCTTTATACTAATACTCTTTAAAAAGATTATAATATAACCAACGAAGAGTTAACTAAAATACAGAGCTATGATGCCTGTAAGAGGAGTAAGTCTATTATACTTACGAATAAAGATTTAGTTAATAAATATAAAGACTTTTCCTATTTAGAAAAGGTTTATATAGATCTTTACGGACCGATCGAACCTCTTTCTTATGATAAAAAGCGTTGGATTTTGTCTATACTAGACCGTTCTACCCGGTTTCTATAGGCATAACTGCTCTCAGATAAGTCTAAAACGACGGTAGTTATAGCTATAAAAGAGTGGAAAGTATAGGTGGACAATAATAATAATAATAATAAATATCACTTCTTTATTAAAGAAGTAGATATAGACGGTGGAAAAGAATTTAATAACGCCTCTTCTTAACGTCTCTTTATAGGCGTAAAGCATAATATAAAGCCACTATACACTTATAAAGCTTAAGGCTCTATTAAACGAGTTATAAGAACTATAATAGAAAAGGTTCGAGCTCTTCTTTTCCACTCAGGGCTACCTAGATACCTTTGGGGTGAAGCTGTTCTCTTAGCTGTTTATATATATAACAGATCACCTAGTTCAGCTCTTGAGTATAAGAGTCCCTTTGAGCTTTTATAAGGTTAGAAACCTAATATTAATAATACACGGGTCAAGGGTTCTATTATTTATTATAAAAACAACGACCCGAATATGAAGAAACTAGATATAAGGGCACTTCGAGGTGCTTTAATAGGTTTTAATAACTATAACTATAAGGTTTATAACCTAGTAACTAGAAAGACTGGTTGGTTTCGAGACGTTTATATCTTAGAGAATCAGTTTCTTTACTCTTTTTTAGATAACTATAACAATAATTATACGCCTGAAAATAATAATAACCTCCCTCCTTATATTAGTACTCAGGCATATAATAATCAGGTTTCTAACCGCGGGCCTTATTAACCGGTTGAGTATAATAAAGGAATCACTTTTAGTGAAAATACCGGTTAATTTTCATAAAATATTCCTTCGCGCGTTTCGAAACGTTCTGTTAAGTCTATTCAACCTGAAGAAGAGAATAATAATAATAACAGACGTAAGAGTCTTCGTCTGCGGGCAGCGGGCTATGAAGTTCTAGCTGTTGATAATAATAATAATAATAATAATAATAATAATAATAATAATAATAATAATAATAATAATAATAATAATAATAATAATAATAATAATAATAATAATAATAATAATAATAATAATAATAATAATAATAATAATAATAATAATAATAATAATAATAATAATAATAATAATAATAATAATAATAATAATAATAATAATAATAATAATAATAATAATAATAATAATAATAATAATAATAATAATAATAATAATAATAATATTAACTATAGCCCGACTAATAATAATAACAGTAGCCAAAGTACCAGGCTAGAAGTCCAAGTACCTTCAGAACCTTCAAAACCGGACTATAAGGATTTAATATCCTATAATAATAGTGCGCACTTGCTATATCATATAAAAGATACAATACTTAGAAACCTATAGTTTTAAGAAAATTCCCTATTTCTTTTAACTATAAATTCGATTAACGAACCAGCTACCTATAAACAGGCTATAAACTGCCCAGATAAAGATAAATGGATAGACGCGATAGTAGCAGAAATATCAGAACTAGAAAAGAGGAAGACCTGGGACTTAATAAATATAAAGAATACGCCTAATAATTATAATAAAATAAAAGAAGACTACCACGTACTAGGAGGTCGTTAGGTCTTCAGAATCAAATATAATAGCTCTAGCGAAGATATTCAATATAAAGCTCGGTGGGTTATTCAGGGGTTTAATCAGGTTCTAGGTCTTAATTATCTAGAAACCTTTTTAACTACCTGCCGGCCAGAAAGCTATAAACTAGCTTTAATACTAGGCGTATCACACGACTAGAAATTCAGGCAGTTCAACGTTAAAAACGCGTTCGTTCATGCTGATATAGATGCCCTGATATACGCTATACAACCTATAGGCTTCGAGAGAGAAGATAGCTCAGAAAATAATAAAAATAAAAATAATAATTATATAACACTCTGTAAGCTTAATAAAGCTTTATACGGGTTAAAACAAAGTCCTAGACTCTGGTATAATTACCTGGTTAAGATATTATCTAAACTAGGTTACCGGGTCTCTGAATATAATAACGGACTTTTTACCTTTTATAAATATAATAAAATTAAAAGAATAGAAGAACAAGCTATTCTTTTATGCTATGTTAACGATATGGTGGCTCTGAGCCCTTCTAAGGATACTTTAGACTATTTCTTTAAGGAGATATCTAAAGACATTACACTTAAAGACTTAGGTGAAATAAATACCTTTCTAGGCTATATAATAAATATAAATAAAGATAATAAGACTCTTTCTATAAGTTAGTTACCTTATACTAATAAGATATCTAAAAGGTATAATAAACGAAGTCTAAAAAGGGTTAACACCCCTTGTATACACAAGAAGGTCCTAGTACCAAATCCTGAATAGGCGTTAACTAATAATATAAATAAATACTAACAGGAAATCGGGGCTTTATTATATTTAGCCTTGCATTCAAGACCAGATATAACTTATGCAGTTAACTAGTGTTCTCGCTATATAAGTAATCCCTCGTAAGACCACTTTACTGCGTTAAATCGAATCTGGGCTTATATAAATATATATCCTAATATCGGTCTTTTATATAACTGTAATAAAGAAGACCTTGGTATTTACGGTTATTCTGATGCCAGCTTTTCAGATATAATCGAGGATAGAACCTCGACTTTAGGATATATTTACTGCGTGGGAGTAAATAACCCCGTTAGTTAGACCTTAACTAAACAAAAAGTCGTTGCTTTATTAACAACAGAGGCCGAATATATAGCTCTCACAGAAGCTTCCAAAGAAGGAATCTATCTTTATAATCTATATAAAGATATACTACAGAATCTAGGTCTAGATTCCAATATAAAAGGTAATAATAATAATAATAAAAATAATAATAATAATAATAATAATAATACTCTCGAGATTCCTACTATCTTAATAGATAGTGAGAGTGCAAAGAAGCTCGCCGAAAACCCTGAATTTCATAAACGGGTAAAGCATATCGACAGGCAGTATCACTACTACAGGCAACAGCTATAAAATAATAAAATAAAAATCGTATATATAAATACGAAATTTAATATAGCTGATATAATGACTAAAGGTTTAGCAAAAGAGACTCATAATACTCTTTGCGGTTATATAAACCTAGGTCATAAGGACGATACGTAGCCTGAGTATGATTTGCCGCCTTATAATAATATCAAATAATTAAAATACTAGGTTTTAATACTTAGTATTCTTAGTTCTTTACAAGGGGAATACAACTAGGTTTTTTATCTCCGGGTTTTCCTAGATATCAAAGGTTTTTCTGAACTTTCCTTTGAATAATATACTATAATCATAACAAGGGTTTTTGAATTTTCCCTTGAATTAAAAAGAAGAGGTTTTTTCACAATTTTTCCTCTATGTATTCTAGTCTTAGATAGACTAGGATTACTGCACTATAACATAATATAACTATAACTATAACCTGACTAAGCTGCACTTATTATATAAGAGTCAGCTTACGGGGGGGTGTTGATATTATACTTATACTAAGTAATAATCATAATAATAATAATAATATAAATATACTAGGTATCGTAAATACGATATCTTGGTTATTACTTAAGCAAATAACGTGGCGTGATAACCGTCGCGTAGGCTGTTGACGTAACAGTCGCCACCCAATCTTTCAGGGTCTTTTGCCAGCCCCGGATCCAGGAAGAAATCCCAGAACTCAGTTCTATACACACACGTTTTTACACATAAGTGAAACAAGCAGTAATCCTATGGATCTACGAATTCAACAGCTATTTGCTTGATTTTCATCTCTTCCGCGCGTACAGCCTACTACTCGTAGCCCAATCTATCAAAACTATCTATACCCTTACCGAGGAAGAGTTAAAGACTCTATAATAGTATATTAAAGACGCCTTAGCTAAAGGTTAGATTCGAAACTCTATTAGCCCTGCCGGTGCCCCTATACTTTTTATCCTCAAGAAAGGAGGTAAGCTTTATTTTTATATCGATTATAAAGGACTTAATAAGATTACTTATAAGGATTATACCCCCTCCCTTTAATTTATAAGATTTTAGATCGCTTATCTAAAGCGAAGGTATATACTAAGTTAGATTTAAAAGATAGCTATTATAGGCTATATATAAAAGAAGGGGATAAGTGGAAAACTATATTTCGTACTAAGTATAGTCACTTTAAGTATTTAGTTATACCCTTTAGACTTTATAATACCCCTACTAGCTTTTAGCGATATATTATTAAGGTATTATATAGTCTTATAGATACTATTTATATTATTTACTTGGATAATACTTTAATTTATAGTTTAGATAAAGATACCCACCGCGTATATATACGCGAGGTCCTTTAAAGGTTAAGAGATTAGTCTTTATACGCGAACCCGGAAAAGTATATCTTTAAGTATTAGGAAGTCGAGTTTCTTAATTTTATTTATAAGCCTAATAATATCTATATAGACCCTATACGGGTAGAAGCTATTCGCGAGTAGAAGGAGCCTAATTCTGTTAATAAGGTATAGGTTTTTATTAGTTTTACTGGGTTTTACCGCCGCTTTATTAACTGGTACTCTAAGATAGCTAGACCACTTACTAACCTGTTAAAAGGGGGTGGTTAGCCAGGGGTATTCACCCTTTGCGATAAATAAAGAGTATATTTTAAGAAGCTCTAAGATACGTTCTAAGACACCCCCGTCCTCCGCTATTTTAAGCCCCGTCTTCCTATTCGAATTAAGCTAAACGCCTCTAACTTTATAATTAGTATAGTTATTAGCTAGCTAAAGGACCGTACTTAGCGACCCGTCGCGTTCTTTTCTTATAAGCTTTAAGGAGCTAAGTTAAACTACCTAACCTCTAATACTAATCTTATAGCTATTTATAAAGCGTTCCGTTATTAGTGATACTATATAGCCTATACCTAAACCCTAGTCGAAGTCCTTATTAACTATTTAAATTATCGCTACCTCTTAAATAAGCCTTGTATTAAGGTATAGTATACCCGCTGGTTAGAAGAGTTAGCTGTTTACGATTTCGAAACTCGTTACTATCCGAGTATCTAGAACCCTGCTAATAGACTATCCTATAAGCCCTAGTATACCGCTAACCCTGCCGAAATCGATTAAGAAAGGCGCCGTTCCGTCGAAGATTTTATAAAGAAGGTTATTATTAGCCTCCTAAAGCTCCCTAATAAGGAGAAGCCTACTCTACTAAGTCTAAGAGAGGAAATTATTAAAGCCTAGAAAGATAACCCCTTTTACTCCGCCGGTAATAAACTACCTACCTAGTAGTCTCGGGACGCTAACAGTATAGTCTATTTTCGTGATCGTCTTTTTATCCCCGATAAGTCCGGTCTTCGAGAAGTAGTTATATAAGCCCTTCACGACGCCCCTACTACTAGCCACTATAGCACTAGCAGAACTAATAAGCGTATTTCCGATACCTTCTTCTAGGAGCTTATATCCTAGGATATTAAGAAGTTTATCCTAAGTTATCCTATTTATTAACGGACTAAGCCTAGGTACTATAAGCCCTATAGCCGTCTTACTAGTTTACTTATTCTAAGCCGCCCTTTTTAAGAGATATCGATTAATTTTATTACTAGCCTCCCCCCGGTTACCTATTAGGGTAAAAAAAGAGATATAGTCTTAGTTATTATTTACTATCTAACTAAGTACGCCCTATATATCCCTTATAGTAATAGATTATTAGCAGTTAGGCTCGCTAACCTCCTATAATTACACGTCTTTAATATCTTCGGCCTCCCTAATAGGATTATCTCTAATCGAGCCTCCCTTTTTATTAGTAAATTTTAGACTACCCTTTATTATTATCTCGGTGTTTACCGCCGGTTATTTACCTCCTTTTATCCCTAGACCGATAGTTAGACAGAATATTAGAATCAGAACTTAGAATACTACTTTTAATCCTATTATTACCTTTAATAGGATAACTAGGTGGAAACGTTATCCCTCGCTTAGTTTATATATAATATAGCCTGGCACTCCGCTATTCGTTAGACTCCCGCCTTCGCCCTAATAGGATTTAACCCTAGAGGTCCCGATAAAATTAAATTACCTAAGTCCGGAGAAGTCCACGCTGCCTAAGCCGAATAGCGTGCTAGGTACCTAGTATAAAACCGTTAAGCTATATGAGTCCTTATCCAGCGCGCGTAAAGGACCTATAAATGTTATTATAATACCGGTCGTATATATTAGCACTTCTAAGTAGGTGATTATATGTTACTTTCTTCAAAGAATATTAAGTAAGGCCGGCTAAGTCATAAGATCTCCGATAAGTACCTTAGTCCCTTTAAAGTTATCGGTATAGTAGGAGACCACGGGTTAGCTTACCGGTTAGGACTTCCTTAGTCTATAAAGGTTTATAACTTTTTTTTTATTTCGCTTTTAGAGCCTCAGGTCTCTCGCGACGGTTAGCCTTTACCCGTCCTTATAGAAGTTAATATCGAGCCTTAAGAGTCGGATAAGTAGAAAGTTAAAAAAATCTTTAGTTACCGCTATAATAGTAAACGCCGCGAGTATCTTATTAAGTGGGCGGACTATAGATTTAAGGATTATACTTAGGAACCTAAAAGCCACCTGCCGGACTCCCTCTTAGAATAGTACTATAGTTAAACGCCGCCTTAAGTTAGTTAGTTATTATTAGTATAGGGTTGCTATATAGTGGTAATACCGTTAATTATTAGTATCTTAGCACTCTAAAAAATAAAAAAAATAAAAAATAAAAAAACCCCTTTTTATGGTTTATTATATAGCACTTATAGTGCCTAATCCTTCCCCCTTACCCTCTTACTCCTACTGCTTATCTTTATGTTTAGTATATTATAGGTTCGAGTTATTCCGACTATACTACTTGGTTATTCCGACTGTAGTTTAGACCTAGGCCCTAATTTTCCTGCCAATCTTCCTGTTAATCTTCCTTATCATCAATCTACGTCGTTAATCTACGTCGTTAATCTACGTCGTTAATCTACATCGTCAGTCTACATCGTTAATCTACGTTATTAATCTATATCGTCAATCTACGTCGTTAATCTACGTCGTTAATCTACATCGTTAATCTACGTCGTTCATCTACGTCGTCAATCTACGTCGTTAATCTACGTCGTTAATCTACGTTATCAATCTACGTCGTTAATCTACATCGTTAATCTAGAGATAGAGGCAGCGCATTCCGTTCCCAGTTATATAAAGTAAGAATAAGATAGCCGTGGTCGCGTGAGCGTGGGTGTGGAAGAGGAAGACGAAGAGGAAGACGAAGAGGAAGACGAAGAAGAGGAGTTACTGCTACTACTGCTATTAGCTTGATCGAACGAATAAGTTATCCGTTAATTAAGTCCGAGCGATTAAAATAATAAAAAGACGTCGAAGTGGTTTGCGACCGTAGTTGCGAAGGGTGTATATCAAAGGGTTAAGACTATCTATGTCGGAACTATAGTCGGAATAACTAAGTGGTATAGTCGGAATAACTCGAACTATATTATACTAGGTATTCTAGACTATAGGTAATACGCTAGGTAAAATCGGCTATCTTATCCCGCTATTGTTACTTAATTTAGGCCTTTTTCTCCGCCTCCTTAGCGACCTTCTGCTTAGCCCGGCGTTGCTTATTAGCCTTATCCTTAGCCCTGTCTCAGTTCTCCTCTTTAAACTCCGATAATGCCTTACGTAGCTTTATCTAATTAGTTAGAGCTTTAACCTGTTATATAGTTAGTAGTAGTAAGGCACCACGTTCTAAGTTAATATACCCGTTGATGGTTAGTTAGACCGCCGTCGGCGACGGCTTTTAGTAAAACGTTCTATAACCCCGAAGCTGCCCGCGTAGCGGCGACTAAAAGCTAGTTTTATACTTATTAGCACCCGCCTAGTGGTCTATTAGAGTAGTAGACTTATAACTTGGCAACGTTTTGATCGGCGAATTTAATAATGTTAGTATTTAGAAGATACTATAACGCTATCGCGGTAAGCCGTGAAACGAATCTCCCCTTAGCTTTTATTATCTAACTTAAGCTTTAGCTATTAACGGGTATAGCGGCTATATAGTGTTAGGTCCTCTAGTCTATCCACCTTTTCCTATATAATATAAGGCTTAGGAGCCTTATTCGCCGTATTATTATCGTTATTATAGGTGGTATTCTGGTAGCTACCCGTACTATTATCCTTATCGCTAGTAGTAGTATTATCGTTAGTATCCGTTATAGCGGTATCGCCGCCTATAGTATTATCCTTATAATGCTTATTATCGTGCCCTTTATTAGCGCCGCTTATTATAATATTAGCGTTATTAGGTATACTGGATTAATTAACGCTACTACTAGCGTTATTATTACCCACCCCGTAGGACTTTTTAGTCGCCTTTACGACCTTTCTAGCCTTCTTCTTAGCTAACTTACGTGCCGCCTTAGCGGCCTTACGCTTAATATTATTAACGTTAGGTATAATGACTTTCACGATATTAGTAAAGGTTATATATAGGATACTATTATCGCACTTATATTAAGAGACGTTGGTTAAATTAAGGGAGATATTGTTATGTAAAAAATTGTCTCTCTATTAGTTCTATCTGTTACTTCCTACCACCCGGCCGCTAAGAATGAATTCGAATCCGATAACCGAGTCCGCGAAGTCGATAAGAGACTTTAAGGGGTATATATAGCTTTATACTACTAGCAGGGAATTAACTTATATATATAGTTATCTAAGGATCTAAAATTATAAAGATAGATACTAACTAAAAAGAAAAAGAAGAAGAGAAAAATAATAAGAGTTAGAACTTAGGAAAAAGTCTTATAGATAAGTTAGGAGCTGCCTATAGGTGCCGAGTAGCCTAATCTCTTATAGAAGTTGGCCTTATTTGTAGATTATGACTTCCCTTTTTAGAAGCACCTTTTATTTTTATGTGTTATAAGTTATAGTTATAGGCCTTTAGTAGGTAAAGGAGTATTATATAGGTTATTTAAAGATTAGACGATAAGTTAGGAGTTTATAATAGGATTCCTTGGAATAGTTCTTAGTGGTGGTCTCTTTACTATTATAGGGTCTTTATATTTATAATATTAGCCGCTAGTTAGGGTCTCTTAGAATAATACTTTTTATTAAGTAACTTTATTCTTTATAATCACGTTTATCTATATAGTGTTAAGAGGAATCTTTATATTTATAAGCTTTACCCGCTTTTCTTTTTATCTTATGCTTTTATCTTTTATTCTTTAATACTTACTTTAGGAGTGGTGTTATTCTATAAGTAGTATAAAAGGATGTTCCTAGATTAGGCGGAGTTCTTTATATAAAAGAGTGGCCGGGCTAAGGGAGTCGTTCTTTTTTATTACCTCTATACCTTTATTACTCCTAAGGGTAGGAGTTAAAGGAAGGGGGGGTAATCTATAAGAGGCATAAAGAGGTCTTATTAATTCGTGTTATAAGGCTCTAGGCGCTTCCTACTAGTGTTTAGTACGAGCTTATCGCGTAAGCTATAGAGGCCTCTTATAAAGGGGTTCTAGAGGCTTATATATTGACTACTAGGTGGCTTTGTGTTTAGAGAAGGCTTATCGTGTATTTAGAATACGAAAGCTAGCTTAGAGTATATAGAGGGGGTGGTAGCCTTTATAGTAAGGCTACCTTATTTATGAAGGTCCCTTAGTTGCTCCGAAAGAAGATTATATAACTAATACCTTCCTGTTAGGTGGCACCCAGAGCTCTATAAGTAAGGACCTCTATGCCTATATCTTCTTAAAAGAACTGAACGAATAATCTAAGTATAATACCCCCTCCCTTCGTCCACTAGTAGGCCTCCTTATTCGTCTTATGATAGCTTCCTTTACTCCTTACTTGAATCCTATAATACGGGGCCCCTGCGGTACCCGTATAAGGCAGTAATCCTAAAGGAGGAGAGTATAGGGGTTTTTATCTAAGTCTTATGCTAGTTCCCTAAGTCTTATACTACGGTTCTCCCCCCTATAGGTAGAAGAGAAGGACCGTATAGTCTGAATTCTGACTCCTAGCTACTTAGGTAGGATAAGGATAGCGGAGTAAGAAATAATAAATAAATAAAGTATTCTAACTACCCGCTTATTATATATTCCTGGTTTCTTACGATAAGTTACCTTATTTATATTCCTAATAATAACAAGAGAAAGGATCGCGTACCGTATTTCCTAGGTTCTAGCTAACCTCCGTATTCTAGTATTATAGCTCCTTAGAAACATTACTTATATACTACTAATAAGCTAGCCTGCCGACTTAAGTCGGCTAATAATTCTCTTAGTAAGGGCGCCGCTACCTATAAAACGAGCAGTAAACAGGCCGACGGCGGCCTTAACACTATTAACTATAAGTCTATTATTATTAACGACGGTATTATTTAAAAGACTACTAAAAAGGGTAGCACTAATAACGGGTTACCTATACCCGGTACGGCGTTTAGGACGCCTACTAAAATGAAGGGGCCCGCCGTGCCTAGTATAGTATCGTTTATCGTATATATTAAAACGCGCTTGAATAATAAAAGGTCCACTATACTCTATATAGGATTTAAAGTGATACCAGTTAAAATACAAGGATTAGCTGTACCTAGTAGAAAGTCGCTTAAGACTCCTACTAAAGCTAGGGGCTTTACCCTCCCTAACGATACGTCTATTAAGGTGCTTAGCCGTAAGGCCAAGGAAGCTCTTAATAAGTTATTCTCCGCATTTATATCGGATAATAATTCGACTAGCAGCTAGTCCGCTAGTAACTAGAGGACTCTATTCGCTCCGCTAATGGACTATAATAGCGATAAGGACGACGCAGATACTATCATTTACTACGATAAGAATATAACTATATCAGCTAGCGCCGATAATATTATCTATATTAGTATTAACGAGGATAAGGATAATAACTTTATCCCTAGTCAAGGTAAGAGTATCCTCGGTAAAGATATCCTCGGTAATAAAAACGTTACTGATAAAGGTCCGGGGGCTAATGGGGATGCTAGTATAGCTACGCCTTTAGATAACAGCGATCCCTCTAGCTTTTACCCGGTATAGGAGGTAATTAAGGGGTCAGACCTCTAAGATCCCCCTTATTACCGGTATTATTCCGGGTTCCTTAATATTATTCTAGATAGTCAAGGCCCTATTATCTTTTATTTATAAGACCCGGTATTCTAACTGTACGACTTGGTTATTCCGACTGTAGTTTGGTCATGGACCCATATGTATAGCAAATTAAGTACAACTTTCTACTTTCCTCCTACCGCCTTACTATTCGATCGTTGATTTTAATCGCAGTCTAATCCATTAATCCCTTAATTCCTTAATCCATTAATTAATCGATTGATTCATTAACTCATTAATCCGTTAATCTGTTAATCGATTAATCGGTTAATTAACGCCGCGATAGCGCTCCTGCCGCCTATCTTCTTTGACTTAAGCTACGAAGAATTCCACGGCTATTAACCTGTAAATAACTATGCGAAGGAATACGGATAGATATACAATTATAATCCATCGATTATAAGCTCCCGGAATAGGAACTAGAGGAATAACGAGTGGCGGCTCGGCAGGAAGAAGTGGCGGCAAGGTTTATTACAAATAGCGTATAACTTAATTACGTAAAAATAAGCGATTGATCTCTTAACTTAATTTACTCTAGGGAAATCTCTGATTGTAGTGCTAAAATCCTGCCCTTATTCCTGCGGCAGGTCTAATCTCACTTTCGGGCCTGGAATAACCCGTTCTGAACCTGCTTTAGGCCAGTCTATGCGATAATAATCGCCGGCACTATAACGGTGCCGATTCAAGGATATAGAGACGTTATTATTATAATAGAAGGAATGGCCGGCCCGATTAAGTTGTGGCTAAAACATATAGCCTACTATAAAGACTTTATCCATAACCTAGTCTTAAATCAGAAGATATATTAGAATGGTTACTAATAGGATTAGGAGCCGCTAAAAGATTAATTAATCCTCTATAAGCTAAGTGTTCACTACGATTAAACCGTTATAAAGCTTTTTCTAGTCACTAACGCCCCTATAACTACTACGCTTCCAGGTTAATAGTATTCTATCTGACTAGTCTACTTACGAACTAGTAAGCAGCCTCTACGAAAATCGATTAATAGAATAGCCAGCTAAGCCGATAATAACCTTTAGTATCTTCAGTTAGAGTATGCTAGCCCTAATATAATAATATAACTAGAAGAGTAGTTATAGGGCGTTAAACTAAAGGGGCCAGGAATAGTAGAGTATCACGCCTACGCTTAATCTAAGATCCAGCACTAGATTAGCCGGTAGACCCGAGTAGCTCTAAGCTCCGCCGGCGAGAGGTAGGCGATCGATTTTATAGATTTCTAACTAACCGCCGAGGGCTATATACGGATTATATGTTTTATAGATCGGTATAGCGGCTTTATTACCTGCTACGTTATAACGTCGAAGAGGGCCTCAGAAATCTATATAGTTATAAATTAATATATCCGATAGGTTTAACGCTAATTTAACCGCCAGGTACGGGTCTTTAAGTATAATAATAAACTAATATAATCGCTCGAAGTACAGGGCTTAACTAAGGGACTTAGTATCTAACTAGAGTCCTCTTTAGCAGAGACCCCCGTATAGAATAGTGGTGCCGAAGGATCTAGAGCCGTTATTATACTAAAAGCATAAGCTATACGAATCCACTCCCGATTACCTGATTTCTTATAGGTTAAAGTCGTCCTATCTGCTGCTTACGCATAAAACAGAACACCTAAGCAGCGCCTCGGTTAGAAGACCCCGTTCGAAGTCCTGTATAAACGTTAGCCGTAGCTAGGCCACCTTCGGGCCTACGGTTATAAGGCTTTTCCTATAACCAGAGCGGCCCTAATAAAATCTGGAAAGCTTTAAAATCAACTAGCGTCGCGGGCCTATATCGGCTACCTCGTGGGATACGATTTAACTAATATTTACCGTATCTAGATTCCGGGCCTTAGGAGTAATCGTATTGTTCGTATATATAACGTTCTTTTTAATAAATAAGAGTATTTTAATAGCAGTCTCGAAGCCCTAAAAGACGATTTACGCTAATGAACGGAAAAAGAGCTAATGGATATTATTAATTAGATCCGCCTATTAGATATACACGTAATTAAGTAAGGCGGGCCATTATCGGCTAAGATATATATAATAGCATACTTCGAGCTTATTCTTTAGTCAGGTACCGAGGTTAATAAACCTCTCTTAAGTGCTACGCCTACCGGTCTTAAGGCTTAGGGGGTGGAATCGTTTATAGAGCCTAACAGGCCGAAATAATAGGAGGAGCTTATAAAGCTTACGAGGCCGGAGCTAGAAAAAGACTTTTCCACGGCCGCGATTAATCACTAACGCCTAGATAGTCACCTTCTAACTCCACTAGAAACCCCTCCTTAGGCAGGGCTTATAGCGGCTGCTTTTATAAGCTATATACCTATAAAGCAGGGGGGAGCTAAATTTCGAAGCTATAGTAGTAACCGCGTCTGGATCTCCGTGTTTAACGCAGAAAGATATGCTCTATTAGTCCATAATTTAAATATTAAGCTGTTAATAAAGTTAAAAATCAAAAAGGCACTTAAGAGACCCCGTAAGATACACCGTAAATAACTGCCGGCCCCTCCGAGAAATTAATAAGACCTTAAAGGCCACCTATATAAGATTCTATTCCCATAAGCCAAAAAGGATCACCTAAAGAGTTATAAAGAGATAGGCTCCTGGATTATAGTGCCGAAGGATAGGGCGAAGGGGTATTATATGCTTAGTTATATATAGGCAATAACCTATAAGTTTAATAAGCACGGCTTTCTATAGAAGTGTAAGGCTAGACTAGTGGTCCGTAGGGATTAATAGTATTAAGACTCGTTAAAAGATATATATACGGCCACCCTCGCCAGTTATTTCTTTAGATCGTTAATAGCGATCGCTGCCTGCTTCGATCTATCCTTGATATAATACGATGTTATTAACGCGATTATACACGCCCCTCTGCTACACGCTATATATATACGGTTCCTACCCGGGACCGCGGTCCCGGGTTAATTATTATTACTAAGAAAGGCGTTATAGGGGCTATAGGAGTCTCTAGTACTATAGTAAAAGTATATTATAGAAGTGCTAAAAAAAGATGGATTTAAGATAGTGCCGTAAAGGCCCTACTGCTTTATACGCTATAGGCTGATCCTATTCTTTTATATAGACGATATCGTGATCGGCTTTAAGGAAGACTTTAGGGAAAAGATAGAATAAGCTATCGTAAGCCTCTGAGAGTATTACGCCCTATAAGGCGGGCAGCTACTATAATAGTTCCTTAGTATTAAGGTTATTCGGGACTATCCCTAAAGGAAGGTATAGTTACTATAACGCGATTATATTGTAAAGGTAGGATATCTATTATTAACGGTATCTAACTATAAACCTATAAGCCCTATAAAGCCGGTAGAGCTACTACCGTATGCAGGAAGGTTCACTACCGTTAAAAGCTATTAATATAAGATAGGATCCGTTCTATACGCTATAGTAATATCACGTCCCGATATCGCGTTTATAGTATCTCGACTCTATAGATTTAATATAAACCTAAGCCGTTAGTATTATAAAGCAGCCGACTATTTAATCCGATATCTGCTAGCCACGTAAACCTATGCCTTAGAATTAAGTAAAGGCGACTCTATTAAGGTATTCACCGACGTATCCTTTACAGATAACTTAATTACTCGAAAAAGCAGTTAGGTATTTATAATACGCCTATTTAGAGGCACAGTAGCCTAGTAAGCTAATAAATAAGGAACACTTATAACGTTAATAACAGAGGCGGAGCTACTATTGCTTATATAAGGCGCGAAGGAAGGGATATTCACGAAAAGGTTATTAGAGGAGATAGGCGTAGTATTCACCGATCCACGACTAAAGATATGATACGATAATCGCTAAACGATACGCCTATTAACGGCGGAGATCGCTTAATTAAATACGCGTTTATGGTATATAGATATATATAATAGTTAGTTATAAGAGGCGTAGTAGTATAGAAGGATTTTAGTCAGCTACGTCATAAGCGCTACTATAATCGCTAATAGGTTAATAAAGGTACTGTCTAGAGAAAATTTTATAGGCTTTAGGAAACAGGTAAGAGTAATGGATATACAGGGACGTCTCTATATAAATAAGCTGGAGGAGATCTTACTAGAGTATTTAGAAGGGCTGGAAGAGAAGTTCGATAGAAGCTACGTGGATATTATAGAAGGGGGTATATTAATAGAAGAAGCCTATAAATAACTTTAACTAAATAACTGCCGAATAGTTATTTAGTTAGGGGGGTGTGTCGTATAGGCTAGCCTAAACCAGGTTCGGAACGGGTTACTCCGGGCCTAAAAGTGGGATTGGACCTGCTGCAGGAATAAGGACAGGATTTTAGCACGACGATCAGAGATTTCCACAGAGTCAACTAAATCAAGAAATGAATCGCTTATTTTACGCAATTAAGTTATACGCTGTTTACAACAATTATAACATTACTACGACAGGCCGGTCTATAAACCGTAAATCTGCTTCTATTATTAAAAACGTGGGAGGTGGCACCGAAGTCTAATATAGCGGACTACTATAAAGGATATACCGCGGCTAAGAGGGCGGCCGCCGGGGCTTCTAGCCGGCGTGATTCTATATATAATCAGGCCTCCTCTAAGACTTTATTATTATTATCGGTGACTTTATTATTATTATCGGTGGCGGTCGTCTTTTTTTTTATTTCGGGACCTAATCTTCTCCCCGGCGCCTTATAGGTCCCGGTCTATCCTATGGGACTTCTTTATAAGCCTCCTAATAGAGTCGTTAGCTTAAATGCCCTCCGGCGCTACCTCTAGGAATAGTATCTAGTAGCCCTATAGACTATGGCCCCGCAGGTAATACACGGGGCACTTATGCTTATTAAAAAGGGATTATCTGCGCTTAGAGTTTATACGGTTAGTTAACTTTCCTTTAGGGTGGGCGATACGGCCCCGCTAAGTTTTTCTCCGGTTAGCTCTCCTAGCCTGTTATAGTGTGTTCTTATTATTACCTTTACTTAGGTTTAGGGCCAGGAAGGCTATAGTTCTATAGCTTTAAGTAGGCAGCGCGTTAAGTTATTCCGCCGCCTTTATCCTTTCCGCGATAAGGGTTATCGCCGTTACTATTTTAAGGTCTAGCATTACTTTCTTTATATCTACTTAGTTACCTAGGGTAGGTCGTATAGCGTTAAAGAAATTATTAATCTAAATCTCCCGGGAGTTATTATATATCCCGATATTATAATAGTCCTAAAGCCGGTCCTACTAATCGTCTAGCTAGGCGGCCACCTTTTTTAGGTTAGTAGGCGGCTTATTCTTACAAAGGTCGTAATTCTTTTAGGAGTCCTTTATACGGGTCGCGATATAGGGCGCGGCGTCGGTTTACACTGCTATAAAGATCTTTATAGGAGTCGTGCCCTTTATTAGGGCCTTGCGTCTCTTCGCTATGATCGACTTTTCTACCTATTTAAGTATACCGTTAATGCCTTTCTAATAGGTCTTATAGTCCTTACGATCCTTTTTATATCGACGGTAGTCTTCGGTATAGGCGGCCTTACCTATAGCCGTTATCTCGGAGATATTAATAGGGTGCCTGTTTATATTAGCGATAAAGGCGTAGGAGGCAAATTCGGGATAGGTGGCTTATTATAGGCTAGGAATTAGATCGTTAGGGCGTAGGAAGTCCTAGACTCCGTTACTACGGGCCCTGACTTTATAGAGGCGTCGCCATAGCTCCTAATCTTCGTGGCTTATATAGATAGTCGTATTAGAGGTTATGGTTATAGCTATAGGCAGCTCGGCGTAAAATAGCTTTAATAGGTTATTAAGCAAAAAGACTCTTAATTATTATAAATAGCGTATAACTTAATTATATAAAAAAAAAATCTATCTATTAATTTAATTTACTCTATAAAGATCTCTGATTATAGTGCTATAATCCTGCCCTTATTCCTATGGCAGGTCCAATCCCACTTTCAGGCCCGGAATAACCCGTTCCGAACCTGCCTTAGGCCAGCGTGTGCAATAAGGTTTGGCTTATAGTAGCAGCAGTAGCAATAATAATAACCATCATAACAAGACGTTCGTGATAAGTATTGGCATGGCCGTGGAGGCAGAGGAGATATCGATACTATAATCGGCTTTAATCAAACTGGTAAGCTTATCCGTTAATTATGATAGTAACGGCAGCAGTAGTTGGATATGGGAGTAATGGATAGATAAGGAGCTAGATTCCGTACTATGACCTTAATTAGTGGTATTTGACTATAATATAGAACGACAGTCTTTAATCCAAGTTATTAAGATTATATCTGCTACTGCCTTTAATTAACCTATTTCGTAAGGGGTCGAATTGGTTCCTACGTAAAAAGCTTTAAAACAGCATTATGGTGGTCTATGATTATAATGATTATATTCGTATGTACTTATGTGTGGAAGATGGTATTCCGAAACGGGAAATTTGTGGGTCCATGACCTAACTATAGTCGGACTAACCAAGTGGTATAGTCGGAATAACGGGTCTCTTATTTATGCCGGAATACTGTTTAGAAGTTAGTTAAATACTTCTATTATCTGGATACTTAGAATAGTAAGAATTATAGAAAGGTATAGTTATACTCCCTATTCACTATAGACCTTCGCGGGTCACTAACTAAAATATAGATAAACCTCTATAGGACTCGTTTAGCTTTTAATATACGGGAAACACTAATTATAGCCGCGTAACGCGGTAGTTTCACTACTAAGGAACTTATAAGTTATTAATGTTATATTTCTATAGAGTTTATTCAGGAAATTCGTTCTAGTAGTATACCGCCTATAAGCTCCAGGGAGAGCTAAGTCGCGCCCTAGCCGATAATTCATACTAGAACTCTAATAATCTTAATACGGCTTAGTATAAGCGTCGTCGGGCTAATATAATTCTTGATAAATTGAGCTACGAGTAGTAGACTGTATACGCAGAAGTAAAGACAATCAAGGAAAAGCTATTGAATTCGTAGAACCGCAGGATTACTGCTTGTTGCGCGTATAAAGCCGTATGTGTAATGATAATTATGTGTACAGAACTGACTTCTGGGATTTCTTCCTGAACCCGGGGCTGGTAAAAGACCCTGGAAAATTGGCTGGCGACTGTTACGGCAGCAGCCTACGCGACGGTTATCACGCCACGTTATTAGCTTAAGTAATAACCAAGATATCGTATTTATAATACCTAGTGTATTTGTTATATATATATTATAAGCTAAGTATACATACACGTATAATACGTATAGTATTATAGTACAGGTTAAGATAGTTATAAAGTAGACGTCTAGGTATATAGCTGTAACTATATACTGTTTACTTTGACTTAGATGTTATACTTATGATTATTATGCTTATTACTTATTATGTGTATAATATTAACAAGGACTACCACGTACTATGGGGTCGTTGAGTCTTTATGATTGAATGTAATAGGTCTGGCGAAGCTATTTAATATAAAGGTTAGTAGGTTATTTAGGGGTTTAATCAGGTTCTAGGTCTTGATTATCTCGAAACGTTTTCTACTATCTGCCGACCAGACAGCTATAAACTAGCTTGAATACTAGGGGTGTCTCACGGTTAGAAATTCAGGCAGTTCGACGTTAAAAACGCGTTCGTTTATACCCATATAGATATACTAATGCATACTATACAACTTATAGGCTTCCAGAAAGAAGACGGGTTAGAAAATAATAATATAACTCTTTATAACCTTAATTAAGCCTTATACGGATTATAACAAAGCCTTAGACTATGGTATATTTACCTGGTTAAGATAGTATATAAGCTAGGTTACCGGGTCTCTGAATATAACAACGGACTTTCTACCTTTTATAAATATAATAAATTAAAAGAATAGAGGAGCGAGCTATTCTTTTATGCCACGTTAACGATATTATACCTCTAAGCCCTTCTAAGAACACTTTAGACTATTTCTTTAACGAGATATCTAAAGATACTATACTTAAAGGCTTAGGTGAAATAAATACCTTTCTAGGTTATATAATAAATATAAATAAAAACAATAAGACTCTTTCGATAAGCCAGTCACCTTATACTAAGAGGACACCTAAAAGATATAATAAACGAAGTCTGAAAAGGGTTAATACCCCCTATATATATGAGAAGGTCCTAGTACTCAATCTTAAATAAGCGATAACGAATAATATAATAAATACTAACTGGAGATCGGGGCTTTATTATATTTAGCCCTATATTCAAGACCATATATAACCTACGCGGTTAACTAGTATTCTCGCTGTATAAGTAATCCCTCATGAAAGCACTTTACTATGTTAAATCCAATCTAGGCTTATATAAATATATATCCTAATATTGGTCTTTTATATAACTATAATTAAGAAGCCCTTAGTATTTACAGTTATTCTAATACCAGCTTTTCAGATATAATCGACGATAGAACAACGACTTTAGGATATACGTACTTCGTGGGAGTAAATAACCTAGGTAGGTAGAAACAAAAATTCGTTGCTTGATTAATAATAAATGCCGAACATCAAGCTCTTGTAGAAGCTTCTAAAGAAGGAATCTATCTTTATTATAGGCGGCTGGTCACAGGTTGATTGCACTAAGTAAGGCCGAACAATTATATTAGCTGGAATTAAGGAAAGGAAAGGAAAAGATCTATGGAGGAGTGTAGGTTTACCAGATTTATATAAATCCGCGGTAAGGGTAGCGCGTGGTCCGAGTATCGGATCTATATGCCAATTAGCGGTTCCGGCCTTATACCGAAACTATATATTTAAGGGGTTAACCTGTAATCCCCCCCCCCCCCCCCCCCTTCTCCCCCTGTGGGGGCGTAATAACTAAGGCCCGGTTCCTCTTGTTATCCTAGCGGGGCGCGAGGGAGGCGTGCGTCCTCCCTTATATTAGGTCGACTCGCGTCGCGCGGCGTTCGCGGCGACTCCGCCTATAGGTCGTTAGCGCTCCTCGCTCCGTTAAGCGCTTACTAGTTATATTAAATAACGCCTAGCTACTCCTTTCTCTTTATTCCTAAACTACGATAATAAATAACTCTGTAGGCTTTTATCGTGTTTTGTAGCTTAATATCATAGTATAAGCGTAGTTTCGCGTAGTCTTTTATTCGTAGTTAGTTTTTCCTTTTATAAGCTTATAACGTCGTTTTAGCAATAAGCTTTATTACTAGTCCTATACTAAAAGCCACTTTATTTCTTAATAACTCGTACGATTGTTTCTTTATCCTTATAGCTTTTTTTTATTAATCTAATAACTTATATCTGTCTGTTTATTTAATTAACTATTATAATTTTCCGATAAGCCCCTGTATAAATCTAACTAGGTCGCGGCTCATAGCGTCCGTCTAGATATCCACTCCCCGGTATAGCGCCCCCTATACCTGCGAGGGCACCGTTAAAGAGTTATCGGTTACTAGTAATATCGCCCCCCCCCCTCCGCCTAGGAAGTAGCTAAGGAGGCTATCTTTATAATAGCGAATACCGTCCCGGTAAAGAAAAGGTATACGATAGGACTCTATACTTTATTATAAGGGTCCTATTAATACTCTGGTAGTTGACTATTCGTAATAAATAATAACGCGGCCCTATAATATCCCCCGGCCGCCTCTATAAGGCTTTTTACTATCCTTATACTTGTTATATAGCTAGTATTAAATAAAGGTTTAACTAAACGTACTATAACTAATCCGGGCCTAAATAGCCTATAATAAGACTAAATAGTCGTGAATAAGCCTCTTAGCTCCCCGCCGCCAGTATTAAATTCATTAAGCCTATGGCTAACGCTGGCTAACGCTGGTTACATTACATATAATAACTCTGATAATAACGATATAAGTATTCCTAAGTTTTTTGTAGGTCGCTATTAACTTAGGTTTAGCTCCGCGAAGCCTATAAGCTAGGTCGTAATAACTACTAAGCCTCTTTATTTAAGGTAACCCCAGCTATAGCCTTCGCCCCTACTATTACTCCCCCTACTATTTTTACCCTCGTTACCGATAATCCCGCCCCCGCCTCCATTAATAACGGTAAGGGTTTCCGCCGCGAGGTAATAGCCCTCCGCTACAAGGTTTATTTATAGCGTAACGATAATATACCTCCTAAAGGGTATTCTCGCCGCCCTTTATAGAGGTAGCGATTCTGCTATTAATAGTAGTAATAATAATAGTAAGGAGGGCTTAGGCGGTAATACCGCTAACTAAAGTCCTTTACGGAGCTATTATTTATCTCCTTAGAAACCGGTAATAGGGCCGGTAAATTGCCCCCCTTAAATTAACTTACGAGTATAGGTTATACCGCCCTCTTATTAGGTTCTTGTTATCCTCGCGTATTCCTTATAGTGTATTCGTGTACAGGCCCGTTATTCTTATTTACTAGGCCGTATTACGCTTTAAAATCGTCTAACGCCTTAGTATTCTATATAGTATCTAGCAGTTCCTATGTAGGCTTCGCGTAGCCTGTTTGGTATGCTAATACTTCGCGTCATATACTGTAACCTCGCTGTTTATTCTATATATACAGGATTCTTTCTACCTCCTACTTCTTGTCGCTATAAAGTGTAACTCCAATCGGTTCGGCATAGGAATTAGCTATGACTTATCTAGGGAGAGGGTTATAGCTAGCTTATTTTGGGATGTTAATATAAAAGCGGGCATATATCCGAAAATGAATATCTAATTTATTAACGTAGGAGTTAATTACTTTTATTCCCCTATACTTTTAGTATAGCTAGCTTAGTTTCTTTAAAGGCCTAGGCGTGGAGTAGTTAGCTATAAATAGCTAGGTAAGGTCTCTTATTTTAAAGCGATCTACTAAGAGTCGCTGTTTATTCGCGGTTTTCTTATCTTATAGTTATTTTAACGCTATAGCGGCCTATACGAATTCTATAGCTGTTTATAAATAACTTAGTACGTTATAAGCGGCGGCATTTTCGGGTATATAGGCGATAGGTTATAGACTTAGATCGGGTGGATATAGCACCCGTGTTCTAGGAAGAAAGGGCTTATATAGGTCGTTACGCTCTTCCTATTATTAAGCGATAACTACGCGGCGGGTAATAGGCGACCCTAGAGTATATAAAGGTATAAAGATAGGCTTAGATATCTTAGTTTAGTCTCTCGGGTCCTTTGTCACTTTAGGGGTAATAGGCTATACTAAGGCGCTACTTAGTCATTACGACTTTATAGAAAAATAGCTAGAATCTATTAGTCTAGTTTAAACCTTTACCGCTACTGATAAAGTGGGGTATACTATAAAATCGGAAATAGTAGTTTAGGAAGTATTCCGTATAAGCTTCTTCTTTTATTATATTTATCGCTTTTAATTTTATAGACTTTATTAGCCGGTCCGTGATTACCTATAAATAACAAGTCCGTTATAAAATATATAGCGTAGTAGCTACGGATCCGTTTTAATATAGGTATCGGTTTTAATAGTCCGCGCTTTATATTCCGCACTTAGTTGTTATATAACTAAATGGGTTATGTAAATATAGTTATACCGATACGGCTACGCAGCACGGTGTTTAGACTCTGAGCTCCTGGGCTATTAGCCACTGCAGCTAGTGTGGCTTATGGATAAAACAGGCTACTAGACGGGGATTCCTATTAGTTATATTTAGCCGAGGCACAGCCTATATATAGCTTAGTCTCCTATAAGCCTACGGTCTAGAATTAAGGTAATCTATTATATTTATATAGCTTAGTTCGGTTAATTATAGCTTCACGTTATAGTTATAAACCCGGGAAGTAGTAGTATACTAGTAACTTCCACTACTCGTAAAGACCGTTCCGAGTTAGGATTCCTTTATCTCTTTTCTATATTTATTTTATCCCCTATACACTTCTATTATATACTACCTATTTCCTTATACCTACACCTCGCTTACTTTTCCGTTTTCGAGCACTATAGCCCACACCCTAGAGATTGACTACGCGGTTAACGCTTCGGATATGCCTAAGCTTATATACTCAAGCTATTAAATCGACTAGTACTCTGCGGTTAAAGGCGCGGCTCGTATACTAGAAATATAGTATATAATCGATCCGGATATGCCTAATTAGTCTACTAATATCCTACTAGAGCTTAATCCTATTTCCGAGTACTAGATCCGCGAGCGCCTTACGGTCTATAGCGGCAAGACTATCACGCTACTATCCGATAATAAAGTCAAAGCAGCTCTACTTAGGGCGCTATAGTCCTAGGATTTAAAAAGAAAGGAATACTAACCCCTTATTAGGACGCTCGAAACGACCCTATCTCTAATCCGGAAGACTATTAACGTCGCCGGCTTCAAGATAGCTATCTTTAAAGCTATCTTAGTAACGCGGGTAGAGCCGCTTATATCCACGGTCCGCGAAGGTCGTTATATTATTCGCTAGCTGCTTAAAGCTCTTAAGGACGCAGACGCTCCTAGCGAGCTCGCTATCTTATCGATTATCCAGAATAACTACCGATCTATTCTACGCGACGCCTAACACGGAAATACTAAGCCGGAGGCTTAGTATAAAGCTTAGATCCGTTAAGTATCGCGCGCTAGAAACTATAGATAGAAGGATGTGGACGAGATTGTAGTAATCCGCGAGTTTATACTAGCTATATATCGCTTTACGCCCTAGTGGTCCTTTACTAAGCTACTTAAATTAGGCGATTATAGTAAAAAGAATATCTAGCCCGAGATCCTCGATTATAGCCAGTCCTTTATTAATTTTATTTACGACTCGAAGATAAACGCCTATAGCGGCTTAGTAGTATATACTACACTTAGCGGCCGTTCCGATTAACTAAAGGATAGCGGTTAAGGGGGTCGGCGGTACTACGAATACCCCTATTAGCGCTCCTATCGCTAGAAACCCTTATATTATAATTATTTAAAATACGCGCTTATTAGTAGTAGCCCGGATCCGAAGCTTAAGCTAGATAAGGCCCGGTATAATAAGATCTAAGCAGAATACCAGAAGTTATATTAGAAGCCGCTCCGTGAAAACCTAGTAAAGTTAGGCTAGACTATTAAAGCGGATTTGTTATAAAGCAGTAGCTCTCCTGCCTATCTAGGTTATATTATCGTAGTTACTCTAGATCCCGATATAATCTAAGGAGAGTACTAAGCTATATAGATTTTTATTACTATAACGCCGAGCTTATATCCGCTTTTAAAAAGCACCTTATATAATAACTACGGAGCTACCTATCTAGTAAACTCGCTTAACCTCCTTAAACCCGGTATATTTATCCTATTTAACGGCGAATATATTAAGGCCGGCACGACTTTCTTTCCGATCTTAGGCCACGGTACCCGAGTATTTTAAGGGATTTTTAACGGCGCTAAAGGAGCTTCGAAGGTGGATTTAACGCTAAAAAAGGTGGCTATTATTAAGGGGTTTTATACGAATATAGTCTTAGAGGCTCTGCTACGAAAAGTTAGGATTTAGGTCTAAGGCTACGATTACTCCTTACGCTACGGGACGCCTAAAAAGAGCGAGATTGTATTAAAGATAAGCCATCGATATAACCTTACCTTCCTTAAATATAAGCCCCTTTCTTCGTACTTCTCTTCTTCCCGTTTAGGCCCTAAAAGCTAGGGGGTAATTCCGATCCGTATAAACCCTATCTAGCTACTCGTGGTAATAGCTTACCGATAAAGGCGACGCTTTTATCCTTTTTACGACCCTTTATATCCCCGTATCGATATTAAGAATCTATAGTATCTTAGGGCAGGTTATCTTAGGCTAGAGGCGCTCCGCCCGCTAGTTAGGAACGCCTAAAATGTATAGATTTCTGGAACCGAGCGGCGTAACTATAAGACCTATAGGATAACCTACTAAACTCGGGTTATCTTACGCCGGAAGTTAGAGAATCGCTTACCACGCCCCTTTTAGCGCGTCCTATAGGATATTAGAGACTTTCCGAGCGGCTATAATAGTAATAGGTAGGCCGTCTTCCTTAGGGATAAATATAGCGGGTAGACCTTTATTATAACGTTACCGTATAAGATAGTAGATAAGGTGTTCCGCGTTCTTTTTAGCTTTAAGAGGTGGGTTAAAAGATAGTTCTAGGTCACGATTTATAAACTACGGTCCGATAACGAACCTAGCCTGCTACTTTTAGGTAAAAAGACGCGGTTTAGGTATTAGAGCGGAGTAGAGGGTATAGACCTAGAAACGACCCCCCCTTATACTAATAAACCGAATAGCGGTATCGAACGCCTTATTACGGAGATTACGGATAAAATAAACGCTATACTTAACGGCGCTAGGCTCCTAGTAAAGGTATAGCCGGAAGTATTAAAAGTAGTAGTGTACCTATATAATATAAGCCTATCGTAGCGGCTTAAGTAAAAATCCCTAGTCGAATTCCTTTATAACTAGTTTAGGTATAAGGCTCTGATTCCGATTAAAGAGTATACTATTAACCTATACCCGCACTAAAGCGGCGTCCACGCTTACGGGTACCGCGTATATCCTTTAATCCGCGATAAGGAGGCAGGAAGCGATAAAAGGAGATTTAAGGTTAGCCCTAGGGCTTATATCGGGTATCTTATAGGCTACGTAGCTTATAATATCTACCGGATTTAGGTTCCGCTACTGGATAAGGTAATTTCTATATATAACGTGAGTTTTAACGAGTAGATCTTATACAAGTAAGCTATAGAAAGCTTAGAGGCGCTGCCTAAAAGGGAGACTTCCGAGTAGATCGTATAAATCAAGGAGGAAGACTCGTTTAATAATTATTAGATCTTATAAGTAGACCCTTTTAGTATTTCCGAGTCCTATTCTATAAGCTCGGGGGTAGTAGATATATATATATAGGTAGCTCTATCCGGAAAACAGAGCGACTTAGCTACTATTAAGAGTAGTATATTATTATCTACCGCCTAGTATACACTAACATAGTTTAGTCTCTAGACCCCTTAACCTTCCCCGGAACCAGTATAATTCTAGGAAATCGGAAGCAGCTTATATATAGCTACGGCGATCGGTTCTAACCCTTCTAAGGTCCCGATCCTATAGGCTCCTACGGTTATAACGCCGTACACGTCGGACCTAGCCTCTTTTCCCGAACTTCTTCCGGACTATCCTAACCCGGAACTAGCTCCCGAACCGATTTTAGGGCTAGACTTATAGATTCACGGGCCTTATTTTCCTAATAAGGCAGTATCTAAGCCGAGTCAGGAATAGGAGGAGCGCCCGACTCCTTTAACTAAGTTAACTACCTCTACGGCTCCGACGTCCTTAACCGCGAAACGGCGGGCGGCACCTCGGCCGCTACTAAGCGGTCCCCCGCGTAGAAGTTCCAGAATCGCGTAGATAAGGGCTAAGGGCAAAGCTAAGAGGATAAATCCATAGACTTATACGGCAGAACCAGACGAGGATCTAGTCCTGTATTTTTTTACCTTTCCTATACCTAATTAGCTTAGAGAGGAAATCGTAGCTAATCCTATTAGCGTTCTAACGCTTTATTTAGTGTTTTTAGCGGCTACTAAGGGTAAATAGGCAAAGACTTCTTTATCTTTATTAAAGCCTAAAAGCGATAACCCTATATATTACGATAACCTTAAGCCTCCGCTAAGGCACTAAAAAGACCTTTACTTATATTCTATAGGCCTATAATTTAAGGAAGCAGCTTATCGAGAGGTGAATAAGCTATTTAAAAAGAAGACGTGGCGAGAGATCCCCCGGAACCAGGCCACTATAAGGCCGATTCCCCTAAGATAGGTTTTTATATACGTTTTTAATAAGGACGGTATTTTAAAGCGATATAAATCGCGCCTTATTATTTAAGAAGACCTATAGGTAAGCTTTATAATTAAGGGCACCTATATTACCACGCTTATTTCTTAGTCTTTCTATATAGGAATGGCCCTTATAGTATAGTTCGATCTAGAAATTAAGTAGCTTGATATTATTAATGCTTTTATTAACGCCGAAAAAAGTAAAGACGGCGAGCCTATTATCTATTAGTTACCGGATAGCTTTAAGAAGCCCGAGACTAGCTTAGAGCTTAATAAAGCCTTATACGGCCTACGCGATTCCCCTCTTTTATAGTATAACGAGCTTATTGCTATGCTCGAATCTATTAGTTTAGTTTATAGTAAGGAGGCACTATACCTATTCTTTTTAGGAGCTCGTAATGCCTTCGTGGTATTCTTTATAGACGATATTCTATTCCTTTATTATCGGGACCGCCCATATATAGCTCTTAAAGCTATTAAGGGATTAAAAAATAAATACAAGCTCTCTAAAAAAGGGGACGTAGAGTGGTTTCTAGGTATACGTATTATCCGAGACCGACCTAACCGAAAGGTCTCCTTATCGTATAAGTCCTATATCGAAAAGATCGTAGCTCGCTTTAACTAGGCATATAGGAATATATATTCTAGTATACTAATCCCTGCCACCGAGCTTATAAAGCGCGAGGACGAGGCGATACTATGGGAGATTAAGGCTTTTCAGGAAAAGGTCGGCTCCCTGCTTTATATAGTAGTGATACTACGGCTAGACGTCGCGTTTACTGCTTCCTCGCTCTCTAGGTTCCTAACTAACCCGTTAAAATAGTATTAAGACGCCGTGGAATAAGTAATTCGTTATTTATACGTGACGCGGGACTTAATAATCTAGTAAGGCATAGATTCAAGCTACGTAACGTAGGATATAGTGATTATAAGCGACGTATCCTTTATTAATAACCTCGAAACCCGGCGTTCCTTATAAGGCTATCTTATTAGCCTGTTTAGCGGCTTAGTGGTTTAGAAAGTCTTAAGATAATCGACTATCACGATATCTTTAATAGCAGCTAAGCTGCTTGTTTTATAGGAAACTACGAAGGAGACTATAAGCTTAAAACGGCTATTTACGGAAATACGGTTTAACCCCGGGACCCCCTAGGAGATAGCCTACGATAACTACTACACGATTCGACTTATAGTAGAAGAGCGCGCCCGAATTAAGACTAGGCTTTATTATATTAATATTTAGAGCTTATAGATACGTTAAGAGTATAAGAAGAGAGCTTTTCAAATCGTCTATTTACTAACCGCCGAGATACCGGTAGACAGTCTCACGAAGGCCCTAAGTAGTTAAAAGTTTATATAATTCAAAGTATATCTTAACCTAGTTAGCGGGCGATAATTAGGAATTCAGCGCAACGTAGTAATAGATAGGAGTTTATCGGCTAAGGCCGGAAAGAACGATAGCTAAACTACTCTAACAATACTTAAATAATAATATTACTAGTTCCTTTAATAGTACCTTTAACGCCCTTAGGGGCATTCTTAACACTAATAGCCTCCGCGGCCCGCACCTCCTCATCCCCAGCTTAGTTCTGCTTATTTCAAGCAGAGGGGGTGATACTACTAACCCGGCCCTCGCGGGCCTTATCCACTATCCTAAAAATATCCTTGATAGCAGTTATTAAATAGTGTTTAATCCTTTCCTTAGGATTAGCGCTAGCCACCGTAGCGGCACCGGCTCCTAGAGCGACGGGAGCCCGGTAGGCTGGCTTAAAAATCTTAGGATACTCCGGGTATTTAAGTAAGTCCTAAAATAGCCGTAGGGTAGGGCGTAGCCGGTTAAGAAGCTATAAAAGTTAGAAGATAGCTACTTAACTATAGAATAGGAGCAAACTTATAATATTATTAACGCCGACGTTAACCTCGTCTACCACCTATTTCTTAGCGATAGCGGCTCGGCGAGCTATAGGGATAATGACTAAGGGGCTATAGTCGTTAGCTTCTACGCAGCTTAACTGAATAAAACAACGCTTATTATAGGTGGCACTTATACCCGCCTACGAAGCACTTCTTATAGCGCTTAGTAATACTATAAACCGAGATATAATAGATAAAGTTATCCCGGCCCGCGATCTAGGCCCTAACGTAGCCTTTACACGGCGTATTAAACGTCTCTCCTATAAACCCGGGAGATGAGCTTTTAGCCGAATCACGCTCCCTAGCCGCGGGACCCGTGCTACCTAAGCCCTCGGCGCCCTCGGGGGTAGCGGCGGTATTAGTGGCGGTATCGGTGGCGGCGGTGGTGGCGGTATCGGCGGCGGTATCCGTAGCGGCGGCGGCGTTAGCGGCATCTTTAGCAGCCTTATAAGTGTTTTTCTACAGCTCAATTAGTAAAAAGCACTCGTATCTCCTACTAATAATTAACTTACTTTAACGGGCTTAGCGACCCGACCTGCCTTAACGGCAGTCTTCTTAGTGGCCTTCTTAGCCGGGACGTTATTCTGCTTAGGAGCCTATTTCCTATCAGCACTTACACAGCTCTTCGAACCGTTTTCGAGCTCAGCTTACCATAGCGAGGGGACGGAGAGATTAAATAAGAGCTGGGGAAATAAAAAAATAAAGAAAAATCGTTAAAATCGTTAAAAGAATCGTTAACGAAGAGGTTATTTAACTAAAAGAACTCGATTTCGGCCGCCAGGCTACGAAAATTATATACAGCGAGCCGCCTACTAAGCTCCAGCTTATATTACTCTTAGGTTACTATTCTAGGCTGCCTGTTTACTTTGGTCTGACTATCCCTTTCTATTTCTTTTATATTATTTTAATATCTCTTTTAAACCTGTTTTCCTTTATGGTTTTCTATTAAACGGCTCTTTAAAGCTATTTTGACTATAGTTTAAT
The DNA here is from genome assembly GCF_042370955.1 of Sodiomyces alcalophilus JCM 7366. Classification (NCBI taxonomy): domain Eukaryota; kingdom Fungi; phylum Ascomycota; class Sordariomycetes; order Glomerellales; family Plectosphaerellaceae; genus Sodiomyces; species Sodiomyces alcalophilus. Next base: position 6,737,046 of record NW_027263532.1, read on the forward strand.
TCCGGCCTAGGCGCATTCCGAGTGTTTTAAACAAACTGCTCGAAATAGGGGGTGTGTTATATAACTAAATGGGTTATATAAATACAGTTATACCAATACGGCTACGCAGCGCGGTCTTTAGACTCCGATCTCCTAGGCTATTAGCCACTAGAGCTAGTATGGCTTATGGATGAAACAGGCTACTAGACGGGGATTCCTATTAGTTGTATTTAGCCGAGGCATAGCCTATATATAGCTTAGTCTCCTACGAGCCTAAGGTGTGGAATCAAGGGAATCTATTATATCTGTATAGCTCGGTTCGGTTAATTATAGCTTCACGTCACATTAGTTACTGCTATTACACGGGTTATAGTTATAGACTTACTTCTAGATATCCTTATTTATACTCGGCTAAAAGAACTACTAGGCTATTATAGCGATTATATTCTCCTTACCTAGGTAACCGCCGATAATAAAGTTATAGATCGTCTATACTAAGCGTCCTCTTAGCGGCGAGTCTTCTCCGGATCCTGGGACCTAAAGGCGGTCTTAGAAGATTATATATTCTATTAAATTAAAAGAATACTCCGCGATCTATAACGTTAGTCCGAGGGATAGATTAAAGCTATAAGCTCTCGCGGTAATTATAGCGAGGACTCCTTAATACTAGGGGTTGGTTGATATAGTCTTATCCTAGAGTCGCTAAAGGTCTTTATTGACTTCGAATATACGCTTAATAGATATCCTCTATATAGCCAGCTCGGGGATGATTATAAGGATCGCGGAGTTAGGGATTAGTTAAATCACTTATCCTTATTCCTGATTATCCGAATTATCCTTTAGGGTATCCTATTTATAATAGGATATATATATATATTTACCGCGAAGTTATTAGTACCTCGCCGGTACTTTAACGTAAAGCTAAACTAAGCTAATTCGCTAGCCTAATAACTTTACTTTTGGTAAAGGATTTCTTAGTTATAAAGTACTTAAGTACCTTATAGTCTGATAGTATCGTGAATTACTTATACATAGTTAGTTTTGCGTTTTAAGCGAGTATATAACTTATAATAGCTAATATCCTTAGCTATGCACGTGGGATAGTATACCGCCTAGCACCTAGGCTAAGTAGTCGGTCTTTACTATAGTCTTATAGTCCGAGTTCTATAATTATAGGATAGGTTTAATCTAAAGGATATATTTTAGCTCTTTAAAGGCGGTATCTTCTTCGGTCCCTACCTAAAGAGCCGGTCCTTTTTTATTAATGCTAAGAGGGGGGCCGTAATACCTATAAAGTCGTAGATAAATATCTGGTAATAGTTCCCAAACCCTAAGAAACTTCGTGCTCCTTGTACAGAGATACGAGCCTCCTAATCGCGGATAGCCTTTAACTTCTTAGGGTTATAAGATACTTCTTTATTTATACTAATACTAAATCCTAGATACTTCACTATTACTATACTAAACTTATATTTAGCTAGATCTAAGTTTAGGCTAGTATCTACGAGTCTATATAATCCTAACCGGACTTTCGCTTCTTAGTCCTTCTAAGATCCGCTTAAGTAAATTAGGGTATCGCCGATATACGCTATAATAAAGTTATAAAGAAACTCTTATAGTATTTAGTTAAGGGCTTGTCTGGAACGACCGTAAGTCCTACCACCGCGACCGTAACTAGTGGGCCAATGACGTGATGTCCGATCTCCCCAAGTATCACACCCAATTTGTATGTAGAAGTTGAGTAGGTACATACAATCACCATAGGTACATAGGTACCGCCTATCGTGCCACTTCCCTTATCTTATTAACTATTATAATTTTCATAGGTATATAGGTATATAGGCATATAGGTACATTGGTACATAGGTACATAGGTATATGGGTATATAGGTATATAGGTATATAGATATATAGGTATAACGTACTGGATAGGTAGGTAGGTAGGAACCAGGCACAGAGGTAGATAAATTCCTTGCTATATTATAATTTAGAGCTTATTTTAGCTGAGTTTAGGGGCGAAATGGATATATTAATAGGTACCTAGGTAGGTAGGGAGGTAAGGTGGAAGACGCGAATTGAATAGACGTTGTACCTAGGTAGGTAGGGAGGTGAGGTGGAAGACGCGAATTGAATAGACGTTGTACCTAGGTAGGCAGGTGTACGTTATAGTAGTGGTACGAAGTAGGTAGTTGTACGAAGTAGTTATACGAAGTATATACGGTACTTTGCGTTGCTGCGTAGACCCACTAAGACCCACTAATTACGGTCGGAATAGTAGGACTTACGGTCGTTCCAGTTAAGCCCTTAGTTAATATAATGTTAGAAGGTAGCAGGTGCGCCGCTTAGTCCGAAGGGGTATATTAGCTACTCGAAAAGACTAAAATATATCTTAATAGCTACCTTACTCTTATATCCGGGAGCTATACAAATCTTATAAAAGGCTACGACTATATCGAGCTTTGTAAACCACTTAGTGCTAGTGAAGTTATATAGGGTCTTAATAAATAGAGGGAGGGGATAGCGATTTTATTAAGTAATCGCGTTTAGGGCTCTATAGTCATAGTAGAATTAGAGTCCTCCCCCTAGCTTCTTTATAAATAAGACTAGTATAGTAGCCGCTAAACTATCAGTCTGTATAAATCCCTTATCTATTAGGTTATTAAGCGTCTTCCGGAGTACTAGTAACGTTTCCCTTGATATACTATAAAGAGGCCCTTATAATAAAGTCGGCTTAAGCCTATCGGGGCCTTATTTTAGTGTAATTTTATAATCGATACCTAGTCGGTAAGGGAGTAAGCTATTAGCCTTATTATACGTAAAAAGGTCGCCTAACTCTTATATTATATTCGCGTGGATACAATGTCGGGGGTCTACTAGCTTCTTCGTATAGAGAGCCTTATCGATATCTTATATACTAATAGCGTGGATAAAGGTATCGAATTTATCCCTCTTTTCTCCTTTTAAGCCCCTTCTTATCCGTTATATCGTATCTATAAATATAAATCCTAAGACTAACCTGGCCTCATGGATAGCTTATATATCGGCCGGCTTATCTTTACCTACTAATTATAGGTTAATATTAGGAACGCTATAATATAACCTATAATTGTTCCCGTAATATATAAGATTATTATATTCTAGCCACGGCTTCCCTAGGAACACGTCCTAGTCTAAGCCTTTTATTATATAGGGGAATACTCCCTATATATAGCCGCTAATCTTAAGCTTAAATATAGCGATCCCGGCGTTAATAGCTAGTTCCGAAATATCTAAGAATACTTTTAATAGTTGTTTCCTTTTATTAACTAATAATTATTAATATTATACTTATAATAGGTAATAATGACAATAATAATATGTGTTATATATTTACTAGGCGGAGGCGAGTCGGTGCCGCCTCTAGGCCTCCATGCGGCCGAAAGTAATAATATTCGTGTTATCGGTAAAGGCGATTATAATAGTTTCTGCGACGCGTTCGAGTTCTTTATATAGGGTAGAGATATATATAATAGAGAGCATTAGCGAAACCGGAGATCCCTACGGAACGCCGGCGCGGAGGGGCCGTGGGGCCGCTGCCTAGCTATTAAAAAGGAGGTGGACTATCAGGTCTTAGAGGAAGCTACTAGTTAGCTAGACGGCCTAGTCTAGGAATCCTTTGCGTTTAAGGGACTTAAGAAGTCTAGTATAGGGTATAGCATCGAAGGCCCCGTGTATATCTAGCTAGAGTATTGTGGGGGTGCCGCCTAGGGCCTAGACGGCCCTAACGGCTTTTATCGCCAGCTATATGGCCGTCTTTATACTACGTCCTAGTCTATTACCTATTTAGCCTTCCGGGAGGAGGCGGTATTCTTCCGCCGCGGCCGTGAAGCGGTCCGTTATAATTTATTTAAGTAGTTTCCTTATCGTGTTAAAGAGGGATATCGGCCTTTAGCCTTTAGCTATCTCGTAGTCGCTCTATAGGCGGCCCTCCTTTTAGATAATTATAACGGTAGCGGTACGATAGTATCGCGGGAAGTAACTTAGGGATAGGCAGGCTAAGAGACTCGTGGCTAGGATCTAGTATAGGACCGGACTGGAGGCCTTAAGAAGGCGTGCTAGGAAGCCGTCCGGGCCGGGAAGTTTAGTTTATCTAAAAGGAGCTTATCGCGTATGTGCTATAACTAGGTAGTATACTCCGCTCGTTTTTTACTAAACTTCGCGGGGTACGGCAGGGGCTTAGTATACGGCGGATATAGTTCCTATAGAACTTTGATTTAAGGGGAGTAGGAGTCGCCGGGGTCGGAGGGCCCGCTATTAACTCCGCGGGTATATTCGTAGGGGCTCCCTCCGAGGGTAGCGCGAGTTTAAGGGAAGGTCGCTATAAGGCCTAGGCGTTCGCGAGACTATTCGCTAGTTATTAAAGCAGCTCTTATTATTAAGCTATCTATTCCTATAAGGGACTAAGCGTCGTATTAATAGCTTTCGTAATCCTTCTATCTATCTACTTAACTAGTTCGGCGTGGTTTATAAAACCGCCGCCACCTAATAACGCGTTCGTATCTAAGGCTATACTAATATAACGCCTGAGTTTCGCCAAATTCTAGCTATATAAGCGGCTAGTTATAGGTTAATCGCACTAAGTAAGGCTGAATAATTATATTAGCTAGAATTAAGGAAGGAAAGGAAAAGGTCCACGGAGAAGTGCAGGATTTACTAGGTTTATACGAATCCGCGGTAAGGGCAGCGCGAGGTCTAAGCATCGGATCTATATACTACTTAGCGGTTCCGGCCTAGTGCCGGAACTATACCTTCGAGGGGTTACCTCGTAATAGCGCCTTTCTATTACTATAATTTATCTAGCTGTCTCCTATTATACTTTTATTTTCTATAGAATTATTAATAGGCCTTACCGCTGCCTCGCCGTGGCCTTTAGCTTAGTATAGAATAAGTGTCTTAGTATAATTACTAGAGCCTATAAAGCTATACCGATCCGAGCCGTTAAAGGAGAGACGTATATCCCCCCCCTTAATATATATCTTACCCGTCTCGCGTCTAAAAGAACCTTAGATTACTAGGATATAGGAGCTAAGGGACTTATCCTAGCTAGCACCTAAGCCATTAAAAGGGCGCTAGTAGCACCGGGGCGCCGTTATTTTATTTAGTAAGCACTCGCCTAGCCTACCTAATCCTTTACCGCCTAAACCTAGATAAATAACCGGAACCCGGATATCGCCCTCTATAAAGGATAGAAGGAGAGGTAAAGAGAGATTAGAGCCAGAAGAAACCCGACTTATACCGTAGCGGTACCGGCTCGGGACTTATATAGGAGAGACCTATAAAGATATAGGGATCTCCTAAAGCTATAAGGCTCTATCCTTGCCTAACTTCGCTCTAAGAAATTAAGCCTTAAGGCCTTCCTCTTTAAGATAAGAGTCCCGGGTTTCGTTACCTACCGGCGCCCTTATAGAGATAGGGGTATAAAGATAGCCGAATATATTATCCTATAATACTAACACACTATCCCGGAGTTATAAAGGGACTTCTATAACGCCGTAGGGTGGCCGCCCTTAATACTGGGCGACCTCTTGACGCCCTAAACCACCCTACAGAAGCTAAGGTAATCACGAAATAGTTCCTACGTCTTAGCCGCCTAAACGATTTCCGCCTTACCTTAGAAATTACAAAGAATAACGAACCAGAGGCCCCGTAATAGGACTGCCCCGGTATAGAAACCGCGAAATAAAGCTAAAACCTAACCTAGACTTTTATGTTTTATTATAGAGTCCTATAGGCCGCGGGCCTAATAGTATAGATAGGGTATAGCTATAACGGTATTAACCCGTCTCCTTAGCCTTAGACTCGCCGCCTTTCTCCCCCTTATCGTTATTAAAAGTACTATTATTATTAGCGTTATACTCGTGACTCTACCCTAATATATCAGCTTTACTATACTCCCAGGAGATATAATAATATATAAAAACTCCTTTAATATAATAGTAATTATTCCCTTTAGCCGGCTTATCTATCGATCTAGACTAACCAGGGTAGCGTTATTATAATAGCGGCTAATAAGGCGAGCACGTCTAATAGCACGCTTACAGAATAGCACCGCGACTATAAGCCGACCACGGGCCTATTCTAAGTTAGCTCGGTATAGCTTTAGCACAGCTAATATCACGACTTATAACCACTCTGCTATTACCACTACTAATAGTCTCCATAAACTCTTAATAATAATTAAAAACACGGTATTATTATTTTAAGGCTATAGTCGGAACCTATTCTAGCTATTGGAACCCTACTATTACCGCCTTAGTATTGCTAAGATACTATCATAAGACCGGTATGTATCCTTATAGGTCTAATAACTATTAGCATACTAATAGTATACCGCACTTTTTCTAGTAGTATTAGCATAAGCTGCTATATCTTCGGGCTTTTTGCCCCTAAGGCGTTCAATACACCTAAGATAACGACTTAAAGTCAGAAACGGCGATACAGCGTTATTATCCCGGCATTCTAGGAACACCCTAGGAACACCTATAATAAAACGCACAGGGTGCTAGACTGATATTAGCGCAACGTCTTCTTCATAGGTTAATTCTTCTCAAGAGGTATCTTAAAGGTAGTTAGCACATAACCCGGACTTAATACACCCCCCCGCGGCATCCCTTTACTTATATTAACGGAATAAGATTATCATTTTTAATTATCATTTAATTAACTATAGCCTATCCTATTAGCTCGCCTTAAAACCACCGTTTCCCTGTTTATACTACTACGTATAAATAAACCGAGATAAAAGACCCGATCTTGAAACACACTCACTAAACGCCTATTATCAGTAACTACGCCATATAGTCAGGGACAGAGTCGGGGATAAAGAGGCGGCTCGAAGAAGTAAAACCTATAAAAATACGAAAAAGGGCTATAAAAGCCAAAACAGGAAGAAGGGCGGAGGCCCCTAAGGTTTCTAATTAACCTAGCTATAGCTATAGAAGGCTACCGAATATGGTAGGTATATATAATAAAGGCAGGAGGCCCTACTAAAATCTTCACCTAAAGGAAGGTATAAATAAAGTCGGCCACCCCGATATAAGGAGGATTCCGGGAACACGGAACCGCCGTAGACCTTTTCGGTCCCCTATATAAGGAACCGTCGTCCCCCCACTAGCCTAACCTAGAACCTCCCTAGTCTACTACTCTCGTTAGCTACTAGACTAAAGGTATAGTCCAGATACGTATTAAGTTATGACCGGAGCCGCCACGGCCCCGAAACGGCACTAACCCTAATAAGGAGAGTATAGGGGTTTTTCTACCCGAATAGGTTTTTCCCCTCTATAACTAGCTAAGAAGGACTGTATAGCCTAAGCAGGGCTCCTAGAGTAGTTGGGATAGCGGAGTAAGAGAATAATGATAATAATAATAAAGATTAATATTATTACCCTACGCGGTACCTTTATTCCGCCTAGAGCCAATAGGTTTTCAGAGGACGTCGGTATATATAATATATTTTCATTTCTAAACATTTCCTCTGACTGTAACCAAGCCACCGTCTATAGAGAATTAAAGGACTTAACGACCTTCACTATAGATTTAGGGCTATTTAAGATATATACTCTTCTATACGGGGCAACTAAATTAGTAGCCTAGTTTATATATACTATAATCCATATCTTTTGCGACTCTATACGCTAATACTATTAACACTTTATTAACGATATAGCGGTTAAAAGGCCGACTACCACGTATAACGATACCCTAATCAAACCTAGAATTCACCGCTACGTAGTTAAGTATATCGGAATATTAATAAAGCCCTTCTTAATATAAAGCTTATTAAAGGTATTATCGCTAACGCTAACAGCAAATAGTATTAGAAAGTAGCTATTATTATAGGCTATATATATATAACCGATAGTTATTCCACTAAATAGGTTAAAGTGGCTAAGTTAACTAAGTAGTAAAAGTGCTAGACTATTTCCGAAGTCCGTTCTTTTCTTAGTCTTCTTATCTTTTACCGTATCTAGATTTACTATTTCGCTATTATTACGGGGCCGTTAATAAATTTATAAAAGAAGAAGACCACCTTCTTATAGAGTAAGCTCTAATAATACGCTATAGATACTCTTAAGGCTACTCTAACCTTAGTACCGGACCTGATTATTATCGAGTATAGTCAAGGGGCTAGTATTATCTATATAACTATCGATATATATATTAGGAGATAAGGCAGAATTCTAGGTTAGTATATTAATAGGAAAAAAGCTATTACACGGTATAAAAGTAGTAAATAAAACCCGGAGGAGAAAGTCTAGAAGACTAATAAGCTAAAGCCAAGGAGAGTATTAAGGGTACTTCGTCGACTCCGTAACTATCTATACTGAGTCTGCTTTATACTAGACACAGATACTTAAGCCCTAGTATCTTAGCTTAGCAGTTCTGCTATAGACCTGCCCGGTATATTTATTCCTTAGTGGATTACCTGGATCCGACTCTTTAACTTTAAGATTACTTATATTAAGGGAAATAAGAATACTATAATTAATAGACTTTCGGGGATATGCATTACTCCATCTAATTAGGCTAATAAAGCTATAAAGGGAGATAGTAATAGCTTTATTAATAGCCGAATCTTCCTTATAGACGCGGATAACCGGTTTAATAACCCGACCCTAGCTAAGCACGTCTTAAACCTAGATATCACCTAGACCTAGTTCTCCTAATAAATAGCCTTATTACTACGCACCACTATCCGGCACTATACTAGGACTTAAACTATATAGCTCTGTCACGGGTTGACCCCGTGGATATGATCTAGTAGGGCACCGGATCTTCTAACTAATTATATCACGTACCCAGTGGGTCGCCGCGACATCACATTTAGGTCGCAGACACCTACAGAGATTTCTCCTTTCCTCCTTTTCTCCTTAGCTTTGGATAATTCAATTATTCGGCCTCACTTTGTGAATAACTCGTGACCAGCCGCTTATAAGCTCTAGATTAATACCAGCACTATATCGGCACTAAACCCGTATAGCGTTAGATTAATACTAGGTTTATACTAGCACTAAACCAGCACCGTCCTAGCACTATACCTAGTATAGTGCCTAGCCTTAGATAGCCCGACGTTCACCCGGAGATATACAGAGCAGGATCCTCGCTCTCTCCTTTAAAGAATCCATCCTATTTATATATTATTTACTATACTCTAAGATTACCTTACTTAAATCCTCTTATAGATCCTATAATACTAGCTACCTAGAAATATATCCAGTTAGTATATATTAAATAGTAGTAACTAAAATAAGATTATTCAATCTTAGTAAGGTTCGCGTACTAATCCTATTAAACGAAAATATAGACTATTCTAGTTACACGTTCCTAGTGTAAGTAACTATCTATTATTAATAAAGTGCCTCCCCTTAAATAGGATTAGGCGATAAGCAGCGACTATTAAGCTATAGCCTAATAGCGCCGATAAGGAACTACTTGCCTATACACCCCTTACTATAATCACTAGTCCTCTAGTATAATATATAAAGGTCTATATACTAAAGCCCCTAGTTAGTTAAACAGTTATATATAGCGATTTAAGCGGATATATAGCTAAAGCGGTACTACTTACCCGTAGTCTACTAAATAAAGCGCCTCCCCTTTATTAGGACTAGGCGAGTAAGCGATAAATATAAAAGTCTATAAATACTAGTTATCCGATAAGCCTGTATTCAAAACGACCTATTAAATACTAAATAGTATTATTATAGAACTCGTTTAATATTAACAGACGCTCCTTACCCTACTCTCCTAGACTCTCCCCTAATACTAAGGGATCTAAAAGGTATACGTCCCCTTACCGCGATAGCGAACGCCTATCTAGATATAGCTAAAAAGGTTCTCTTACCCGAGTATCGGCTACTTCTCTTCATAGCTAAGCGAGTAAGAAACCTCCTTAGCACTAATAGCGCTAGCTAAGCCACGACCTCTAAAGGAAGAGTCTCTAAAGCTATCCTACCTCCCTAGCTAACCTACCCAGTAAAATAGGTTATTTATCACGACTCTTTTATAAAGGTATTCTATAATTAACTAAACAAGGAGCCTAAGTGTATCGACCTTTATAAGTCTATAGTTATACCCTATAGCGTAGTAAAATAAAAGGAGCCAGCCTCCTTTACTGCTAGCTATAATTCTCCGCTAGTAAAACTAAAGATTAAAGTTAAGGGATCGGAATCGCTTCTACTCCGCCCGCTATAAATATAGTTAAATAGCTAGTTAATAGTTTCCCCGAAAATATAGCGGAAAGCCTTTCTCTAAAACACACTAAACCTTTCTAAGGAATACCCGACTATACTCTAACGCCTAATAACCGTATACTATTCTCTAAATAAGAAAGTTAGTTAAGCCGATACTATAAGCCACCACGATAATCCTATAAGCCCTACGCCCTCTAATATTCTATACTACCCTCGCGAGTAAATAAAGGAAACCGGAACTAGGAATAATAGGAATCCGAAACTTTAATAGCAGTAAGTAGCCCCTATAGACAATAATACCCCCGGACACGGCCCTCCTCGCGCGGGTCCCCGTAAAAGGAACGCACCGGATATTAGCTACCCGGAACTATACCTATATATATAATGAGAGGCCCGTTATTCCGACTATACCACTTGGTTATTCCGACTATAGTTTATAGATACAATGCACGTAGATAGACTCTTCGGAATACTAATATAGTAACTACGGTCGTAAACCATACTAACGTCTTTTAATAAGTTAATTAATTTAATCGCGCGGATTAATTGCGTTGTATTGATAGATAAGCTTATTAGTTCGAAGCTAATAGCAGTAGTAGTAGTAGCGCCTCTTCCCTTCCTCGTCCACGCCGCCCACGCCCACGCCCACGCCCACGCCTAAGGCTATCTTATTCCTATAACGAGATAACGAACGCGCCGCCTCCTATTCCGTAGATTGACGACGTAGATTGACGATGTAGATTGACGACGTAGATTGACGACGTAGATTGACGATGTAGATTAACGACGTAGATTGACGATAAAGATTAAAGATATACGAAGTAGATCGATAAGGTAGTAGGAAGATTGAGTCTAATTAGAACTATAGTCGGAATAACCAAGTGGTATAGTCGGAATAACGGGCGTCGATAATAATCGGATTTACTCGCTATCCTTAGCTAGTATAACACTTAGGCGTATCGATTTAAGGCCGATAATCTAGGCTACTTTAAGTCTCCCTTATACTTTACCGCCGACTAGGATCCTAAGACTAAAAGAACTAAACTAATCTATATAAATATCTTCCGCTTTATAGATATAATAGACCAGTATATTAGCCTAAATACTTAGCATCGCGAGTCCCTTCCCCGCGGAATAGTATACTATTTATTAGTTAAGGCCTGAATACAGTTTATAGGCCTCGATAAAGGGCGATGTTCGTACCTTACCACCATAATAACCCTTATAGAACAAAAGACCGCCTTATAAAAAAAGTTCCGACTACCTTAAGAGGAAGGCGAGTATAAGCTAAGATATAAACGGTATACCCTAGATAATATAGTTACCCGCTATAATATCCGTATCTTTATAGATAAGATAATTTAATTAATAACAATAGCCAATATGCCTAAAGGTAAGTATTTAGCTTTTATATAGGACCGCTTAGACGCTAACCTAGTAAATACTATTCCCCGCCCCGGACTAAAAACTATAGCGACCGACTTTATAAATAGCGTAGCTAGTATAATACTAGGATAATATCGGAACTATACTAATAAAGCCTAGAAAGTACTCGTTACCCAATTAACCCTACCGCGGATTAAATAGGTATAAATATTAAACTAATCCTCCTAGGTATATTCGCCTTTTCCCCGGTATCCGGATAATTATAGTAGCCCGGCTCTACGCCGCTTACCGTAGTCTAAACGATATTCCTTAGCGCCGGAGTATCGTTTACTATTACCAGAATATAGGTTATTAGGACCAGGGTAATTCGATCGGAATAACCGCGCCCTATTAGCGCTAGGAACGCTAAACCGCTATATAAATAAACACGGCTAATAGCTCTTAGCTAATAACGCGTCCGACTAACTAGTGCCCGGAAATAGGAACTTTCGCTAAAAGCGATCCCGGGACCCTCCCTATAAATACTACCGCCGATAATAAGGTCTCCGATAAAGGATATAAGAATAATAAAGAACTAGAGGACCTTTACTATTTTATAAGGGAGTCTAATAGTTCTAAGGACCTCGTAGATAATAAAGCTAAAACCGATAAAGATAAAGATAGTAATTAACTAAACGAAGTCGTCGATAAACCTGGATTCGAACCTAAATACGGCGATCTCTATTAGGTATAACGATAATGTACTAGGTATAAATAGCTAATAAAATGTAATAATAAGGCCCTCCGCTATAAGAAATCCCATTCCTATCTATTCCTAATAAAGAAATAAGGGAGTTATAACTCTCCGCTAATCGAAGAGGCTTTATAGAAGTAATAGACCCTATAATAGGCCTATACGGTTATATATATATAAGGGTTTAAGTCCAAGTAACCCTAGATAGCGCTCCCTTCGAAGTCTATATAGATTTAGGTGCCTTACGATATATTATAAACTAGCACTTTCTCCTTTACCTTCCTAATATAAAGGTTAACACGTCTAAGAGATCTACACTTTATAGCATAGGTACCTCGGATACTATCGGATACGCTTTATTTACCCTACTAATATAAGGTATAATAAATAGCTAGCCCCGACTCGGACGGCTATATATAAAAGCTTAGGTGGTTCCTAAGTTAAAAGCCGGTTTACTCCTTAGGCAGGAATTTAACTATCCGTATAAAGTTAATATCCTTAAATTATAAGACGCTATATAGATTAGGTTCTATAAAGGTCTTATCGTCCCGGTATATATCTTCGCTAAATATTCACTAATTAGGCGCTAACTAAAAGCCGATAAGAAGGTTACTATTCTATTATATTAGTATAGATTTATCCTTTTTAAGGAATAAAATATAACCTTAGACTCTATAGAATTCTAACCGGCCATTAAGGGTTTACTAAACTATATCCTTAGTAAAGGAATATCCGTCCTAATCTATAACGCTAATAACCGGCCGCTATTTATTTCCCGGGGCAATAAGCTAGGGTATATAGATCCCTTCTATATAGACGGATATTTTAATATAAAGCAGGATAACATATATGATGTTCTAATAAAACGACTAAAGTCGGCTAAAACGTCCCTGAGTTTAGAAGGGTAAGGCGATATCTTTAAAGGGTATTTACTAATTAGCGGGAAGCTCGGTATTGCTAAAAGCCTAGATACCCCGACTAAAACGACTTTAGAAGGCGTGACTATCTATAACCACGAAGCCGCTTTATATAATACTTTACTAAGTTTATCAGTAACTATCCTAACGCTAGGACTAACTAAGGCGTTATCGATATAGATAAGAAGGACTATATACGTGTTCCCTTAATTAATAGGTAGTATACCTAGAGGATTAACTAAAAGCTATATCCACTTAGCTATAAAGACTAAGCCTTTCTAGACTAGACCCTAGATAGAGTTTATAACCAGGACCGTATAGGATAAACGTTAGCGTTAGCGCCCTTCGGCGCTCCGGTTTTCGTTATATAAGGAGAGATAAAAGGTAAATATAAAGACCGTATAATAGTTAACCTCTACGCTCTAAATAAAGTTATTATCCCCGATACGTACCTAATACCGCTCTAGGATAAAGTTATTAAATAACTCTATAGGAAAAGGTTTATCTTAGTTATTAACGCCTAGGCTTTCTTCTACTAGTTCCCTATATATAAACCGTACCACGAGCGGTTTACTATTATTTCCTAATAAGGATAGGACTAACTAAAGGTCGCCCTAATAGCCTTCCGTAACTTACCCGCGTTTATCTAACGCTATATAGACTAGCTCCATCGTCTATACTAAGACTTTATTTCCGTCTTTATCGATAATATCGTTATTATACCAGATATTAAGGATAATCATACTAAGTATTTAAATATAATACTCTTATTATTTAGTAAAAAGAGGATTAGTATCTCTCCTAATAAATCCTTTATTAGATATCCGTTAATCTAACTATAAGGATTCGAGGTTAACGCCCTCGGGTTATTAAATACTAAAGAATATACTAAGGCTTTATAAAAGATTTATCCTCCGACCTCTCTTTAGTTCTTAAAATATTAAATCGGGATAATAGGGTAGCTTCGCTATCTTATTCCCCGATTCTCTTACCGAATCGCTCTCCTTTAATAATAAAAAACGACCCTTTTAGCTAAGGCTTATTAAATCAGAAAAGATAAGGCATAGACCTATAAGGCGTATATTGAACGTAAAATATTTAAGGCTATTACTAAAAAGTTAGCTATATCCCACGGTATTACTAGCGCTCTTACCTTAAATACTTACGTATTTTACTATATCCCTATTAAGATCCTTTTTATCTAGCTAAACGCCTCTAAAGAGTATAGGTTCTCCGCTATACTCTTCTAACTAGCTAACAAAACTAAATAGCTTGCTAAAGGAACCTTTAAGGAAACCGATATTCGACTAGTACTTTATATTAGTAAAAGGCTTAGTACCGCCGAAAAGAAGTACTAGCCTATGGAACTCGAGGTCGCCTATCTTATATAGGCTATTTGTCAGACCCGTACTATTATTTAATCTGCTTCTTGTAACCCCACTATAGTCTTTATAGACTACACAGCTATTATCGGTATTATAAAATCAACTACCCTATCTAGCACCGATAAGACTAGGCTAAATATAAAGCTTACCCTCTCCTCCGAGTTTGTTAGCTAATTCTAGCTAGAATATTAATATATTCCTAGTAAGACTAATATAGTAGCCGACGCTTTAGCTCGGCTACCTACTACTAATAGCCCCCCGGCTAAAGGTCTTGGCGAATTAGACCGAATTTAGGAAAACTAAGCTATATACTATATTAACGAAATCTAAATATGGGATAATATACGATAAAGCATTATTAAAGGCTATACTAACGATTTAAACTAAACACCTATCCTTACCTAGACTACTAACTATAACTTATTAGTTAAGATCTCTTTTAAGGTAGATAATAGTCTCCTATACTAGGTAGATTTAAATAGGTGAAAACGCTTTGATATCCCTTTCTCCTTATATAAGGAATTCCTTTAGGCCGCTTATAATAACTAGTGCTATTTCGGAGCTAAATAGATATAATACGATTTAGTTAGCCGCTCTATAGTCCTATAAATCCCTAAAAAGGTCGACTTATATATCGCTTAATGTAAGATATATTATACCCACTAAACGGATCGGCAAGCTCCCCTTAGCGAGATATAGCCTATCCTAACGCCTATAATCCCTTTCTATACTATCGCTATAGACTTTATTATCGGACTACTTAAGGTGCCCTTTACAGGGATACCTTAGTAACGCGAAGGCTTCCCTTTATTCGACGTCCTCCTAACCGTCACGGATAAGTTCTTAAAGGCCTCGCTGCTTATCCCTGGCTATAGCACCTATACCACCGAAGACTAAGCGTGTATACTCTTTTAAGCCCTTTAGATAGGTACTTAGGGTATTCCCCGCACTATTATCTCAGATTATAACCCTTAGTTCTTATTGGCTTTTAGATAACTCTATAAACGGTAGCTAGAACTAAGCTAAAATTCTTGATAGCCTAGTATCCCTAAACCGATAGTATTTCCGAGAGGAAGAACTAAACTATGAAGATCGGGATATATATATACCTAGCGGATAACCTAAACGCCCCGTGGCTAAAGGTAATTATACTCCTATAGTTTAACCTAAATAACGCCTTTAATAAGACGCTTAGCTATGTACTAAATAAGATACTATGTAGTACTAAAACGAATAGTCTGCTTAAGCTAATCGGCGATATTAACCCTAAATGTATACGGGAGATATTCTGGGAGGATACGAAACTTATTAGTATAATAGTATACATATATATAAAGCGCCTATACAATAAGAAACGGCGTAATATTCGGTTTGAGCCCGGCGATTATATATATATCCGCCTTAGCCACGGATACTCGCTCCTAAGTAAGGCCAGCTATAAGCTTAGTGCCTAACGGATAGGCCCCTTTAAGGTCCTCGAGTAAGTATGACCGCTAGCGTACCGATTAAATCTGCCTAATACCCTTAATATATATCCTATTATTAGTATCGCTTAACTTTAAACGGTTAGGTTCGCGGAGACACTAGATACTAAAGGACCCGTTAATATATAAGATAAGGATTAAAAATAATAGCGGGACCTATATAAGCACTATAAGATTAAAGCTATCCTAGATAAACGGATTACTTATAAAGGAAAAGGTAAGCCACGTACCGAATACCTTATTCGATAAAAAGATTAGCCGGACTAGTAGAATACCTAGATACCGGCAGACGTAATAGAAGCTCCGGATCTAGGAAAGCAATTTAAGAAACATTAAAGAACTTTAGAAGTCCTTTGTTTAATATTAAAGGGAATAAGGGAGGTTAAAAGGCCTAAGTCTGGTAAGCTCTAAAGAACTGAAAGGGCCTATTTAGCCTCGCGGCAAAGCGAGGCTAGAGCTAAAAAACTATCGCCCTTTATAATAATAACTCCTTTAGTAGGTATAACCGGTATAAAAAGAATAATATTATCTAATCTCGAACTAGTACGAATAGAAGCCCTACCGGCTATATATCCTTGGCATATACATAAATTAGTATAGCTAGCTTAAAGATAAAGGATTTTCTTAGCCGCCTATAGCTTTACCCTTTGGCTTTATCCTTTACCTATAGCTAAATGATTATAATAATAATCTCGGGTATATTTCTAGCCAAGCTTATACTTAATTATGATCCTACTAGGCATTATTACTAACCCGATCTATTTACCTAATATAATCCGTTCCCCTTTATCTATACCTATTATAATTATTATATTCTCTATAATTAATCGCTATACGGTATACCTATTATAACCTATCTACCTATCATAGCTCTCCCTATTACCCCTAGCTATCCCTATTATAACGCGACCTTAAAAGTTAACTAACCCAGACCGCTTAATACCCCCTACTATAATATTTTATATTGTCGTATACCCCACGGATATATATAAATTAAAGGGCTGGGAACTCCGAGAGGAGTTTACCTGTTAGTTTAGAATAGCTAAGACGGGTCTAGACTAACCTTCGAAGGTTACTTTAGAGCTATAACGCTATTCGGCGATAAGAACTACCTTACCTATTATCTTACTACCGCCGGCCTAGTATTTAAAGACTGGTATACTAACTATAACAGTATCGTTAAGAACTACTATCGTTAAGTAATAGAAAGAGGATATAACGACCCCTAAAATAGACGATTAGAGCGTACTATCTTCGTACCAGAACCGATTACTAATCAATACGTAATCATAGCCAAGGCTAAGTAAATTATACTAGGATACCTATAGCTATAATTCCTATTATATAATAATCAAGCTATCGCTTAGTAACCGTATTATAAATAGTTGTTTAAGTAATACCTTACGATAACGAGGTATAATACACCCCGCGGCCTAGATAGGTAATTCCTACACGCATCGGCCCGCCGGGCTAGCAGAGTAATAATAACAAAAACAGGCTCTCCTATATATATAACCAACACGCCGCTCTACTATTAAAGCCCCGCGCTTCGTAGCGCTAACCTATCAGCTAAGATAATTAATAAGATTAATAAAACTAATAGTATTACCTTATATTAGTAATTGTAATCGATAACCTTAGTAACGGGATTATTAATTTAGATTTATTTATAGTAATAACTAAGGAATATCGTAAGTATATCTAATAGTATACCACAGGTATGAAGGACTATATATAAGCACTTAAGGAACGCCTCACGCTAGCTATCTGTTAAGTAATAGATATTCTAAGCTAAATAAGTCTAAACCCCTCCCTAAATGCCGGCGAACTATCCATACCCGCTATCACTAGCATTAATAAACACGCCTATAAAGATAAGGGTTTAGCGCCTATGGCTAAACGCCTACTATTTACTATCTAGAGAGAAAATAAGATCTAGATCTAAGTAACTAAGGCCTTCGCAGGCCGCCTTAAAGACACTAATACTTAAGTCACGAGAAAGGACTTCGAGTATAAGGGTTATAAATTAGTTATTATAACCTGGCGCTAATATGCTACTATCGCACTATTACCTATAGCAAAATTCGTAATAGACTTTATTAAGGAGCATATTATTAATAATAACGTATAGTAAGCAGTAGATATACCCTTCCTAATCATAATATAGTGTATAAAGACTCTTATCTAAGTAGCTAGATTAAAGAACGATAACGGCCTATATAAGGCAAACGCGCCACTATAGCGAATAGCCTAACTAGTAATATAAGCTTAATTATAGACGCTATACACTATATAGCGGTTTTTGTATAACTACTATAAGAATAACTAGCGTAAAGGAGTACTAGTATTACACAATCTACTTAGCGGTAAGCTTAAACATCGTAAGGATAACACCTAACCTAAGGACGCGGAAGTTATCCTCGAGATACTATAAGAGGTATAAAGAGGTCTTGTTAATTCGTGTCATGAGGCTCTAGGCTTCCTACCAGTGCTTAGTACGAGCTTATCGCGTAAGCTATAGAGGCCTCTCGAGAAGAGGTTCTAGAGGCTTACGTGTTAACTACAAGGTAGCTTTGTGTTTAGAGAAGGCTTATCGTGTATTTAGAATATAAGGGCTAGCTTAGAGTATATAGAGGGGGTGGTAGCCTTTATAGTAAGGCTACCTTATTTATAAAGGTCCCTTAGTTACTCTAAGGGGAGATTATATAACTAATACCTTCCTGTTAAGTAGCACCCAGAGGTCTATACGTATAGACCTCTATGCCTATATCTTCTTAAAGCAACTTAACAAATAATCTCAGCTTAATACCCCCTCCCTTAGTCCACTAGTAGGCCTCTTTATTCGTCTTATAATAGCTTCCTTCACTCCTTACTTAAATTCTATAATAGATAGCTATAAAGGAATAGGGTTTACCTAATCTAAAGCCAGGAGCCCCGGATATTAAGGTCCTATAAGCCCTTACCTTATCCTTATCTAATTATTTTTTCTTTTATTTTTCTTTTTTTAGGTCCTAGGTTAATAATTCTACGACGGGGGGATAGGCGGCCGGGTATACTTGCTAGTACTATGAACGGAGCCTAATAGAGTTAGGGGACCGCGCTATTAAGCCCTAGTATATACTCGAGTTTTTTTTTATGTATATATTTAGCCTCGGCTAAAATCAAAAATTCTAACTACGTCTATAACCTATTACTAGTATAATAATCGGCTATACCGAGTCTAAGTTAGATACTATAGACTATACGCTAAGGGGAAGCCCGCTGAATATAGGGCTTTATCTCTCCCCGGGTATATACAGAGCATTAAAAAAATTACATTATAAAGTATATCATATATATTATAAGGGGAAAACTAACACTTTTTTTTTAGGATAGTTTTTCTATATATTAAACGATATATTTTGGTTAAATTTTGTATATACTCTGTATTCTAGAGCGGCTATAATATAATACATATATTTACGATTAGATATATATACGTATATACTTTATAATATTATATATTTCATATAATATGAATTTAGATACTCTTATAACTAGCTGCTTTTATTCTAGATTCTATAAACAGCTAATATAAAGCTATAAACTTAGCCGGGCTACTAATATAACTATTAATATAAGCTATACTAATACAAATAGCTTAATAATAGCGGGCTATAGTATATACTCTAGGGTAATATACTTTATTAAGTATTTACTAATTTAAATAAACTATCTAAATTAATAAATACATAATAGTAATCTTATAATAAAGATAATATAGTTATAAAACATATAGATCTAGTTAATAAGCTAGAGCCTAAGTCTACTTTACATAACTACTCACTTTATTAAATAAAGCCTTATAGATTCTTAAACTTATTATAATAAAACGAAAGTCCGTAGACTTTAGTTAAGGAAAAGATACTATAGAATAGGCTTAATTAGTTATAATCCTTGATCTATCGCTATATTATCGTTAAATAAGCGCTGATTTTAAACTAAGATTTTAATTTAAGAGCTTAAACTGAGTCTCTTAATATATATAATAAGATAGGTTAGGATTACTAGCCTATACGTGGCTATTAGTCTGATTATATAGCCCTAGCTCTACGCTCGTTTCGTTACGATTATCTATATAGAAAGACGCATCTCTAGTATTATAGTAGTTACCTTCAGCCTAGAACTACTATAGAGTACCTTTCTTTTATAACTTACTATTACTATAGATATAGTAAATTTATTTATAGAATCAGATTATATATTCCTGAATTACAACAATTAGAGTCTTAAAGTCTATAGCGTAACTTAATTATTCTAAAATAATAATTTATCTAATCTAGCTTAGAATTAGTCTTATTACTGTTTTCTATCTAATACCATATTCTTTTCCTGACTTACATAGTATCCACTAAGTTATAATTCTGATAGTTCTATAATACTTATATTCACGTAGTATAATATCTTCTAATAATATTATATACGCTAAGGCTATTAGGGCTCAAAAGAAATAAGAATAAATAGTATAGTTATAGATATAGAATAACCTGGTATATTAAGATAAATTAAAACGTAGTTTTAATATATATATATATATATTAATTTTATAATATCTTAACCTATTAAGATAAAAATATATAAAACAATATCCTATTCTTTTATTATATACTAAGTTATATTATCAGATAGTACTTCTCTACCTGGTATACTTACCTCTTCTAAATATAGTAATACTCCTAGGGCTTAGATTAATTTCTTATATATACTCATATATAGATACATTTAACCTATTAAGTCCATATCGCCACTATTATACTATATATATAGATCTTATAAATATTCAATATACTAAACCTCCTAATATAAGTATATACTTATATCGCTGTCAGTATTAATTTAGTATTCTACTTCTATTATTAGTTAAAATTCGGTTTATATATAATATAGTAAGTAAGATATCTATAAGTGTATATATATAGATATAGGTATAACTAGTAGTTTCTAGTATCTAGTTATATTAGTGCTGCCCTGAGTAGAGTAACAAAGTCCCTTAGTATAGTTAACTATAGCTTATAACTAATAATAGGTTACTATTTCTAGCTAGCTATATAGATCTTTAAGATATAGTCTACTAAGCCCTCGAGTATAGCATCTTAAGTACTTAAACTATTAGGTTAGAGGTAGTAATAATATTTCATATACCGAGTATATAATATTCAAAACTCTAATAGCTTACTAAATACTTTATATTTAAGTTAATAACTATTAAACTTTGTAACTAGGCTTAGAATATATAGTATTTTATATATTGATACCTACACTTCCTTATACTTATTCTGCATATATACTATATATTTTATTAATACCTGATATTAATAACTATTATAGAGATAGAGGTAGAAGCATTAGGAATATAAATCTATATATAGCTTAATACTAATTTATTTATGTTAATAACTTAATAATATAGCTATACTATCAATTCAAATATATACAGTGAATAAAATACACATATAAGATATAAGAGGGGATAAAGTATGTTGTATAATATAATAATCTATAACGTAATAAATAAGGTATAATATAATAAAGAGTCTACCGTATAATACAAAGAAGGTTTTACTAAGTCTACTATCTAATAGGAAGAAGCTTACTACTACTTCTTTAATATAGGTTTCTCCTTAACTAGTTTATCTATATATAACTACTAAATCTCCGCCTCTATCTTTCTTCTTCTCTTAGTTAGCTCTTATCTTCTACGATTATTATTAGGACTATAGAATAGAAGCCTATACAATTTACCCGACATTTAATTATAATAGCATATATTATAGTTGCTTTTTCTAATCTACGGGTTTATGTTAAACCTATAGATTTTATCTTAAGTCTAATATACTATATTATGGTTACAGAATGTTTTCTTTTCTTAGGTCTAGGCTTATATAGGTCTATTATAGTAGTCTCGAAGTATAGTTAATTTAATAATAGCTTCTTATAATATTAGAGATAGTATTTTACTAGAGTAAGTTAGTTTTAATATAAATAGTATATAATAGCTAATTGTCACGGGTTGACCCCTCGAAAGTGTAGTTCCGGCATAAGGCCGGAACCGCTAATCAGCACGCAGGACCGACGCTCGGACCTCGCGCTGCCCTTACCACGGATTCGCATAAACCTAGCAAATCCTGCACTTCTCTATAGACCTTTTTCTTTCCTTTCCTTAATTCTAGCTAATACAATTCTTCGGCCTTACTTAGTATAATTAACCTATAACCAGCCGCTTATATAGCTAGAATTCAGCGAACCCCACGCGCTATGTTAGTATAGAGTCAGATACGAATACGCTATTAGGCGGCGGCGGTCCTATAAACCCCGCTAAGCTAGCTAAATAGACGGATAAAAGAATTACCGAAGCTATTAACGCGACGCTCGGTCCCTTATAAGAATAGATAGCTTAATAATAAGAGCTACTTTAACGACTCGCGAACGCCTAAGCCCTGTAATAACCTACCCCTAACCTCGCGCCCCCCTTAAAGGGAGCCCCTATAAACACCCTAGCAGAATTAGTAGCAGGCCCTCCCACCCCGGCGACCTCTGCTCCCCCCTAAATTAAAGTCCCCTAGGAGCTATATCCGCTATATACTAAGCCTCTGCTATACCCCGCGAAGTTTAGTAAAAAGCGAATAGAGTATGCTACCTAGTTATAACAGATACGTAATAAGCTCTAGCTAAATAAACACTTATTTAATAACCGAGCTAAAATATAGTACTATATTAACTTATACCTAGAGGGGAGTGCTTAGTAAGTGGTGTCGGACTTTAACGTAGCCGGGGGGCCGGGAAGTACCCGCGACCCAGAATTATTCCTCTCCTATCTAGACCGTATATATAAGGACCAGAATAAATAGCCTTACGCGGCCCTTACGCTACGCTCCCTCCAATAACGCGAGGAATAAACCTTCGTGTAGTTCCTACCGAAATTCAAGAAACAGATCGCCTAAGCAGGTAGTAGCGAGTAAGCAGACTCGGCGAAGATTACTTTCCTTAAAGGAGCCCTAAGCTAAAAGCTACGTAACGCCTTAATCACCACGAAATTACCCTATAATTACCTAAGCTAGGTTACTAAAGTCTAGGGTATCGCCTAGAAACTAAAAGGCCTACGCTTAACTAACCGGAATACTTATATACCGAATTAAACCCGGAACTAAGAGATTAACGCTAATAAAGACGTTATAATAGGCGGGATTAATTAAGTCCGACCCGACACGACTATAGACCGACCTCGCGATAACCGGGAGTACTAAGGGTATAGGAAAAAAGGATATATCCGTATAAACTATAAGTCCCGGGATAAGGGCTCGAAGGCTAAGGGCGCCCGCGTGGCGAAGGTCTAGGCTAAGGATAGCGATATTACTATAAGTTCGGATAGTTTAGATTATAAAGAGTCGGGAAAAGAATAGCTTTAATATAAAAACGGGCGTTAAAGCCGATAGCCGCTTTACGGTAAGAGTAGGAGGCGTTTAAGCACCTAGCTAATAGCGACTTAGCCCTAATATTAACGCGAGTAAATAAAAGATATATATATACTCTTATGGATACGGGTTATAACTGCTACGCTATTATAAATAAACGCTTTATCTAAAGACTTTAGTTACTATTAGTCGATAAGAGGAAACGACTACTAAAAGAATTCTCGGATATATCTAAGCCGGCTACTAGCGCTAGGATCGCCGCGTTTAAGCTTAAGATTAGCGGCTATATATAACGGGTCTTCGCCTATATAGTAAAAGGGCTAGATTAGGATATATTCCTAGGAAAACCATAGCTAGAATATAATAACGTTACGTATTACGCGAAGAATCGTAGGTTATACTATAGAGTCGCTAATATTAACCTACGACTAGTAGGCGAAGAAGAACCTGCCGATATACAAGGAATCCGCAAAGTAAGGCTAGTCTCGGGATCGGTGTTTACGGCCATGATATAACGGATAAAAAGGGGGTTAAAGGGGAAAGAAAAAGATAAGTTTAACGCCTTAATCCGTGCCGTTAATATACAGGATATTAATAAGGCCCTCTATAAAAAGCAACTAGTAAACCCTCGGGACTATATCCCTACGAATATACTATAAGGGTTTAGCGACCTCTTTACGCCTAATAAGGCTAACGACTTACCCCCTTACCGACCCGGTATTATCTATAAAACCACCCTAAAGCGAGGTCCTAATAGACTTAAGCCGACCTTACCATGGGGGCCCCTCTACGGTATATTAAGAGAAGAGTTACTAATACTCCGGAAGACGCTTAACGACTTAATAAATAAAGGATTTATATAAGCTAGTAGCTTAATAGCTACCGCGCCGGTCTTATTCGTAAAGAAGCTAGGAGGTGAGTTACGCTTTTACTATAACTATAAAGCTCTAAACGCGATTATTTAGCGGGATCGCTACCCCCTCCCCCTGATCACTAAGACCCTATATAACCTAGCTAGCGCTAAGTAGTTTACGAAGCTTAATACAGTCGCCGCCTTTTATAAGATCCGTATAGCCCCCGGGTATAAAAGCAAAACGGCCTTTAGGATGCGCTTTGGTTTATTTAAGTGGCTAGTATATCCTTTTAGACTAAGCGGCGTACCCGCTACCTTTTAACGCTATATTAATTAGACCTTATAGGAGTTTCTTAATAACTTTATTATAGCCTATATTAATAACGTCCTGATTTATTTAAGCGGATCTTATAAGGACTATAAGGCGAAGGTCCGGTTAGTACTCCGTAGGCTCGTAGATACCGGCTTAAACCTAGACCCGGCTAAGTACGAGTTTAGTATAATAATAGTAAAGTATCTAGGCTTTATCGTTATAGTGAATAAGGGAGTGTCTTATAATCCCGAGAAGCTAAAGGCTATCTGCGACTAGGAGGCCCCTACCTCCGTAAAGGGAGTATAAAGCTTCTTAGGATTCGCGAACTATTACCGGATATTTATCTACGACTTTGTAGGTATCACGGCCCCCCTCTTAGCACTAATAAAAAACGACCGACTCTTTAGGTAGGGGGCTAAAGAAGACGCCGCCTTTAAGGAGCTAAAATAATTTTTCTAGATAGAACCCGTCCTATAGTTATAGAACCCTGACTATAAAACTATATTAGAAACCGACTACTTAGGCTATATACTAAGTGGTATCTTATCCTAGGTAAATAAGCTAGGACGTTATTACGTGGTTATATATTACTCGCGTAAGCTTACCCCGGCGGAGTATAACTACCCTATTTATAATAAGGAGATATTAGTAATTATAAGCTATATACTCGCTTAGAAGGCAGAACTAACTAGCTACGAATAATTTATAATACTATCGGACTATAAGGCTCTTAAGTACTTTATAACTAAACGGTCCCTTACTAAAAGGTAAAGCCGTTAGGCTGGCGAACTAGCCTAGTTTAACTTTATACTAGAGTACCGGCGAGGCACTAAGAACTTCGCGGCGGATATACTGTCCTATCGCGAGTAGGACGCCCCGAAGGATAGTTTAGACGACCAGGAATAAGGGCGAGTAATTTAATTAATACCCGACTCCGCGATCCTGAAAATAATCCTAGGGCCGATAATACGGAGGATATCCGTTAAGCGCGTGTTTAAAGTAAATAAGGACCTTTAACGACTTTAGGACGAAACTAGAGCGACCGACCCCTAATATTAAAGGGTCCTCGCTACGATCACTATAAAAGCTTATAGCTTTAACCCTTCCCTTAGACTACGATTATAGATTATAGAATATTCTTTTAACCCCACGGGATATATAACCTTCCGGGATCGCCTTTAGGTTCCGAGCTCTGGAAAGGACTCGCCGCTAAGAGGACGCTTAGTATAAGCGATCCACGACTCTACTATCGGTGGCTGCCTAGGTAAGGAGAATATAATCGTTATAATAGCCCGATAATTCTTGAGCCTAATATAAATCAGGATATACGGAAGTTTATCTATAACTATAATCCGTGTAATAGGAGTAATTAATAACGGAATATAAAGCGCGGGCTACTAAAACCACTATAAGTACTAAAGCGAATTTATAGCTACCTCGCGATAGACTTTATAACGGACCTGCCACCTACTAGTAAGAGTAAGGCGAGGTTCCTATAGGTAATCACGGACCGGCTAATAAAGTTAGTAATATTAAAAGCGATAAAAATAATAAAAGCAGAGGCCTATATAGAACGCTTCCTAAACTACTATTTTAGGTTCCACGGTATACCCCTCTTAATTATTAGCGATTAGGGCTTAAACTAGACCGGGAGGTTCTAGCGACACTTCTATAAACTTATAAGGATTAAATAGCGACTTAGTATAGCTTATTACCCTTAAACCGACGGAGGGCCTAAGAGACTAAACTAAGATATCCAGGCCTACCTTTATACCTTTATATACGATTCCTAGGACGACTAGGGTCGCCTATTACCCGCCGCGTAGTTATCGCTTAATAGCAGGAAAAGCTTTATAACCTAGCTAAGCCCTTTTTTCTTAGAACACGGGTTCCACGTCGACCCTATCTAAATCCACGACCCGATACCCGTATACCTAAAGGAAGCCGCCGCTTATAACCTACTGAGTGGCTTATAGGGCGCTATAGAGTTTATAGGGGCAGCTATAGCCTCGAAGTAACTATAGGATAAGGAATCCACGAATAAACGGCGACTCCTAGCCGAACGCTTTAAGGTAGGAGACCGCGCCTAGCTCTTTATAGCTAACTATTCTATGCCTAGACCTTCGAAGAAGCTAAGCTAGTTATATTAAAAGTATAGAGTAATAAAAGTAATTAACTCCTATATCGTTAAGTTAAATATACCCTCGGAATATATCCCTGTTTCTACCTTAATATCCTAAAGCGAGCTAGCCGCGACCCCCTCCCTGGATAAGTCGTAACCGACTTATAGCCCGAACCGATCCAGGACGCTCTCCACGGTAATAAAGAGTAAGAGGTAAAAAGTATCTTATACGTATAGAATAAGCGGTAAGGTCGCGGTATATAACGCGAAGTATTAGTATACTAAGCAGGATACGTAGAACCTACTTAGGAACCGTTAGACGCTATAAAGGATACTACGGCGTTAGACGTTTTCGAAGCAAAATACGGCCTAGCCGACACGAATAACGGGCCTTTATAAGACTATACTATAAAGTATACGCGAAGATAAGGGGACCTATATATAAGAGGAGGACGACCATTAGTTATAAGTTAATTAAAGGGGGGGAATTTACCGGCCCCCTTACTGGTTCCTAAAAAGGCAGATAGTGCCTCCGTAAAGGACTTTAGTCGGCGGTATTATTACCCGAACCGCCCTTATTACTATTATTACTATTACCGGTAGTAGGATTACCTCCTCCTTAAAGGGCGGCGAGAATACCCCCTAGGAGGCGCGTTATCGCGTATAGCGCGACCCGCGGTAGCTATAGGATAGATAAACTTAGCGGCGCCGGGAGGGAGCTAGGGGTGTTAGTCTTAACTACTTAGCCTATAGATTATAAGGAACTTACTAAGCGGTAGGCCTAAGATCCTATAGCGTACTCGTAGCACTTAGGCTTCTTATAGGCGGCGCCGGGCCCGGACTAGTTATAATACGTTTAGTTAAACTTTATTTTAATACCCGTAATACGATTAGCGTAGGGGCGGTAGAAATCATCACGATAACGACTAGGGGGATAGGTCGGGCCGCGCGGTCGCTTACTAGGCGGGCTAGCCTACCAGAGAGTTAGTAAGATCCTCGTAGCGAAGTACTAGGCCTTATCACGAACCTCTTCTTTAACCGGACGCTTACCGGTATTCGTTATAGCGGCGAGGGCCTTTTTAGCCACGCTTTTAACCGATTAATAACGTTCCTCGCTATTAGGGGCGGGGGGGGGAGGGGGACGCGATATTACCGGCGACTAGCTACTCTTTAACAGTGCCCTTATAGGCATAGCGGGCGCTACGGCGGGGAGCGGATATTTAAACGCACCCTATTAGCTATAACCTAACCGGATCGATATAAGGACTTATTAGGAGACTCACGATAATTAATTAAATAGTTAAAGGGACGTTAATTATTAAATTAATAAAAAAACTACGAGTACGGAATAATTACGCTATAAGTTAGCAGAGAATAACACGGCCCTAAGTATAGAATAAGCGACGGAGCTTACTACTAAAACGATATTATAGGCTTATAGAGGAAGAATCAACTATAAATAAAAAACCAGGCAAAGCTACGCTTATACTATAATATCGAACCATAGAATATAATAAAAGCCTATAAAGCTATTTATTATAATAGTTTACGAATAAAGAAGAAGGAGTAACTAGGCGTTTTTAATATAAAGGGTAAGCGCTAGGCGTGACGCGGAACGCTAGCGACTCGGGAGCGAAGTCGCTACGAACGCCGCGCGACTCGAATATATCTAATATAAGGGAGGATACACGCCTCCCTCACGACGCGTTTAGAAAATAATAGGCTCGGCGCTTAGTTATTATAGCCCCGGAGGGGGGGGGGAGGGGGGTAATATCACGGGTTAACCCTAAAAGTATAGTTCCCGTATAAGGCCGGAACCGCTAATCAGCACGCAGGACCGACGCTTGGACCTCGCGCTGCCCTTACCGCGGATTCGTATATACCTAGCAAATCCTGCACTTCTCTATAGACCTTTTCCTTTCCTTTCCTTAATTCTAGCTAATATAATTATTCGGCCTTACTTAGTGCGATTAACCTATAACCAGCCGCTTATACTAATTAAACTTTACTAAATTAGTTATTCTCTAGAAATAGTAAGAAATTACTATACTAAAGCCGCACTATAGTAAACTACTTATATATACAAGTCGAAATTATAATACTAGGATTTTAACACTTAAACGTAGTATAACTTTAGTTTTTAAAGGTATTAAAAATATAACTCTATAGAAAGCAAGAGTATAGTAAATATATTAGTCTCATATCCTTACTAAGCTTATAATATTCTCTTAAAGTATATTAAATACGATATATTTAAATATATTAACTCTTATAATCCTATATTTCTACTATATATATAGAAATATAAATATTTATATACTTATATATAGCTTATATTACTTAGTATCGTTCTAAAGTAGTATATATAGTACTATATATAGTATATACTCTCGAATACTCTCTTAAGCTATATATAGAAACACAGTAATTTTTCCCCTAACATTACAAAATTACATTACAAATTATATTACATGTAATGTAATTTTTTCTAGATAAATTACATTATATTGTATGTAATTTGTAATGTAATTTGTAATTTGTAATTTTGAAATGGAATTTTTCTTTAATGCTCTGGGTATATACTACGCACCACTATCCGGCACTATACCAGGACCTAAACCGTATAGCTCCGGATTAATACTATTATTATATAGGTACTAAACCCCTATAGCGCTGGATTTATGCTAGCTCTATACTAGCAATAAACCAGTATAGCGTTAGATCGGTGCTAGCATTATCCTAGTATTATACCTAGTATAGTGCCTGGCCTTAGATAGCCCGAGGTTCCCCCGTAGATATAATAAAGCAGGAACCCCGCCCTCTCCTTTAAAGAATCTATCCTATTTATATATTATTTACTATACCCTAAGGTTACCTTACTTAAATCCTCTTATAGGTCCTATAGTACTGGCTAGTCAGGGATATATACGGTTAGTGTATATCACTTATACCTAATAAACCTATAGATACTCTCCGGAATAGATACTTATAATACTATAAGAGGTATAAAGAGGTCTTATTAGTTCGTGTTATAAGGCTCTAGGCTTTCTACTAGTGCTTAGTATAAGCTTGTCGCGTAAGCCATAGAGGCCTCTTATAAAAAGGTTCTAGAGGCTTACGTGTTAACTACTAGGTGGCTTTATGTTTAGAGAAGGCTTATCGTGTATTTAGAATATAAAAGCTAGCTTAGAGTATATAGAGGGGGTAGTAGCCTTTATAGTAAGGCTACCTTATTTACGAAGGTCCCTTAGTTACTCTAAGAGGAGATTATATAACTAATACCTTCCTATTAAGTGGCACCTAGAGGTCTATAAGTAAAGACCTCTATGTCTAAGCCTTCTGAAAAGAGCTTAACGAATAATCTTAGCATAATACCCCCTCCCTTAGCCCACTAATAGGCCTCCTTATTCGTCTTATAATAGCTTCCTTTACTTCTTACTTAAATCCTATAATATTTTGTTTATTCTCCCTTTTTATACGGGTATAACGACTATTAGAAGCTATTAGCAGACTTTAATTAAGCACTTTACTAGTTATCCTTCTAGTAGGAACCCGCCTTTTATCGTAATATGGGCCCTAGACGCCGTCCTCCTCCTAGTCCTGAACTAGAACCCGAGAGCTCTAGACTTAGCGACCCGCCTTGCGACCCCGAAGAATCTAACGGTAACGCCGTTATAGTAGCCTCCTATCCTTTACCTCCTAATAGATAATCCCCAGGAACCCTTAGTCCTGCTACTATTACCATTATGCTATCCTTATATCGTTGTAACGAGATAATCGCAGACCCATCGGCATGCAGTCGGACCGATGGCCGCGCACGGACCACCGATCCGAACCTATCTCTGTGCGTACGTTGAGGGATCAGTTTAATCCCTCAAGTTGAAGTCTGGATTTAAAGTCAGCGCTTGGTTGACGAATATACTGCGATCACTCTGCGATACTAAGCTATCGAGCCTTTTCTGTGATATCTTTTCCTTAACTGAAGTCTACGGACTTTCCTTTCGTTACAATCGTCTAGCGGAACGGTTCTGTCCTCTACCTGCTTATTATACTCAGGGAGAATCCTTAAGAGCGGCTTACCCTCCTTAAGTTAAGTATTCTAACCTATTATTAAGAAGTCTAAAAGGGAAAAGAAAAGAGACTTCCTTACCCCCGGCTAACCCTAGGCCCCGAGCTTAGGTCCCGCTTAACTATTTAGTCGAATATTATAATCCTTAATAGGAGGATACTCCCCCTAAAGAGCTTACCTATAAATAACTAGAAGCTATCCTATTACGGATCGCTAACCGAAAAGAGCGAGAAAGATAAGAAGAAAAGCTACGTTATCTATGACGTAGGGAAGACCTAGATAACGACTATCTACTAGCCGACCGCCGGAAGCGTTATCGCCGTTAAGACTCCTTTTCGCCCCCTAATCGAGGTTATTTATTATTACCGCGGCGCGAGCGTAATAATTAGGCTAAAGTTAATTACCCCTAGCTAAAGTAGGATAGTAAGTCCTATAATTAGTTCTAGACCTTTATAAAGAAGCTATAAAAAAGGTTTAATCTAGATTATTATTACTTTACTACTAAGAGGTAGAAAGTATACTTTATTAGTAGGTATCTCCTGCCTTTAATAAAGTCTAGGTAGTGTACCTATTAGCGGAGAGTCTATAACCCTATAAAAGGGGGGAAGCCCGCTTAATAGGTCGATATTTATAAATTCCTTACTAACTAGCTAATAAACGATAATACTTATAAAATATCTATTACGGAATAGCTCTTTTTAGATTAGTCTATATAACGCCCTAACTAGTCCTATACATAGTTCCTTAATCGACTAGACTCTCTATTTAATAAAGTCTCCTTAGAGTTCCCCGATAAATAGCGTATATAGCTTATTCTTATAAAGCTATAAAAGCCCCTTCGCGATTAGATTACTATTAATAGCCTCCCTCGGGACTATAAGCACCTTAACGTTTTAGCTTATTAAGCCGAAGTTAATTTATCCCGGTTAATAAAGGTCGAGTCGCCTACCTCTAGCTGCCCCTTAGCCTATCGTCTAGCCTTCCGGTAAGGCGTAGCTACTAATAATAGCTTATAATCCTCTTAGCCCTCTTTTTCTGCCCCCGCCGCCTTATCCTCCTCTACCCTATCTGCCTCTACTTCTACTTAGCCTTATTCTAATAGTTCTTATACTACCTCGTTAACGGAGAGTCCCTCCTAAGACTCTACTAAACGCTAGCCCCTCTTAGAAATCGAATATTACTATTATTATTAGTTCGGTTATTATAAGTCTATATACCCTAAATTAGCTAATTCGTCTTCTACTAATACCTCCGCTTTTAATATGCCCGGTAATAATAATTATTAGCTATATAATACTTATACTCCGCTTACCCGCTATATACCCTCGCCTTAATCTAATCCTAACGATTAGCCTGTTAATTTAAAGAAATAAGTTATTAGTTAGGTTTAAGCTAATGATCCACTAATAGCCCCCTAGGATTAGTCCTTACCTAGCTTACCGTCCCTAGAAACTAGGACCCTTAAGACTAAGCTCCTAGTACGGCTAGGTGGTAGTTAGAAATAATATCTTATATCTATAGATTATAAAGCCAGTATTAACCTTATTAACCGCCACGCCTTACCTCTAGGTATGAACCTAACTAGCCCCCTAGAATATCTAAATTAGGGACTTTCCGAACTTAAAAAAGACACCTACGGTTCTATTACTTTATTTATTAAGGCCACCGATAATTAGGGCTATACTCGTATATATCGCACTTTATTTTATATTATCGACCTTACTAAAGGTTCTTAAGTCCTTCTAGGTATCCCCTAGTTAACTACCTATAACCCTTATATCGATTAGGCCAACCGCCCCTAGAAGTTGCGTATCGATAAAGAAGACTTTGGATTAGCTACTAATAAAAGAGGGATAGTCTAAAGCCCTAAATAAATTAAAAAAGAAAGAAAACGCGCCCGCGTAATTATCCGATTAGTTAATTTAGTAATAACCCCCTAAGAGAATACCCTTTATATAGGCCGTGTTACTATTCCCGATTCTAACCTAGCCGCCCGTTCCGATTCCGTTCCGCCCCCTACCTATTCCGATTCTGTTTTACCCGAACCTAATATCCCCCTAGAGAACGTTACCTTTAACGCCCTCCCGTAGTTACCCGAGTCGTTTGTACCCGAATAGTATCGAGATTTTATAGACGTTTTTAATATTATTCAGGCTAGTCGCCTCCCGCTATATTATAAGTAGGACCATGCTATTAAGTTAGAAGATAGTTAGACTCTACCGTTTAGTCCTATCTATACTCTTACCGAGGAAGAGTTGGAGACTCTACGATAATATATTAAAGACGCTTTAGCTAAAGGTTGGATTCGAAATTCTATTAGCCTTACCGGTGCCCCTATACTATTAATCCTAAAGAAAGGGGGTAACCTTCGTCTTTATATTAATTATTGAGGACTTAATAAGATTACTTATAAGGATCGTACCCCCCTCCCCTTAATTTATAAGATTTTAGATCGCTTATCTAAAGCGAAGGTATACACTAAGTTAGATTTAAAAGATACCTACTATAGGCTATATATAAAAGAAGGGGATAAGTGGAAAACTGCGTTTCGTACTAAGTATAGTCACTTTAAGTATTTAGTTATACCTTTTAGACTTTATAATACCCCTACTAGTTTTTAGCGATATATTAATAAGGCATTATATAGTCTCGTAGATACTAATTATATTATTTACTTAGATAATATTTTAATTTATAGTTTAGATAAGGAGACCCACCGCGTATATACATATAAGGTCCTTTAGAGGTTAAGAGATTAGTCTTTATATATAAACCCGGAAAAGTATATCTTTAAGTATTAGGATATAGAGTTTCTTAGTTTTATTTATAAGCCTAATAGTATCTATATAGACCCTATACGGGTAGAAGCTATTCGTGAGTAGGGGAGCCTAACTCTATTAATAAGGTATAGGTTTTTATTAGTTTTATTAGGTTTTACCGCCGCTTTATTAAGGGGTACTCTAAGATAGCTAGGTTATTTAACGACCTATTAAAAGGGGGTGGTTAGCTAGGGGTATTCACCCTTTCCAATAAATAAAGAGCGTTTTTCGAGAAGCTCTAAGATATATTCTAAGACGCCCCTATCCTCCGCTATTTCGACCCCCGTCTTCCTATTCGAATTAAGCTAAACGCCTCTAGCTTCGTAATTAGCGTAATTATTAGCTAATTAAAGGACCGTACCTAGTAACCCGTCGCGTTCTTCTCTTATAAGCTTTAAGGAGCTAAGTTAAACTACCTAACCCCTAATACTAAGCTTATAGCTATTTATAAAGCGTTCCGTTATTAGCGGTATTATATAGCCTATACCTAAACCCTAGTTAAAATCCTTACTAACTATTTAAATTATCGCTACCTCTTAAATAAGCCCCGTATTAAGGTATAGTATACCCGCTAGTTAAAGGAGTTAGCCGTTTATAATTTCGAGATTCGCTACCGTCTAGGCGTTTAAAACCCTGCTAATAAACTATCCCGAAAGCCCTAATACGCCGCTAACCCCGCCGAAATCGATTAAGGAAGGCGCCGTCTAGTCGAAGATTTCACGAAGAAGTTTGTTATTAGCCTCCTAAAGCTTACTAATAAGGAAAAGCCTACTCTACTAAGTCTAAGGGAGGAAGTTATTAAAGTATAGAAAGACGACCCCTTTTATTCTACTAATAGTAAACTACCTACCTAATAGACTTAGGACGCTAATAGTATAGTCTATTTTTATGATCGTCTTTTTATCCCCGACGAGTCCGGTCTTCGAGAAGCAGTTATATAAGCCCTTCACGACGCCCCTACTACTAGCCATTATAGTATAGGCAGAACTAATAAGCGCATTTCCGACACCTTCTTCTAGGAGTTTATATCTTAGGATATTAAGAAGTTTATCCCGAGTTATCCTATCTATTAGCGCACTAAGCCCAGGGCAAAAGGAGAGATATAGTGTTAGTTATTATTTACCGTCTAACTAAGTACGCACTATATATTCCTTATAGTAGCGGGTTATTAATAGACGGGATCGCCGACCTCCTATAGTCATACGTCTTTAGTATTTTCGGTCTCCCTAATAGGATTATCTCCGATTAAGGCTCCCTCTTTACTAATAAGTTTTAGACCACCCTTTATTACCGTCTTAGTGTTTACCGCCGGTTATCTACCGCTTTCTCTCTATAAACCGACGGTTAGATAGAACGTTAGAATTAGAACTTAGAATACTACCTTCGATCCCATTATTACCTCTAGCAGGACGACT
Organism: Sodiomyces alcalophilus JCM 7366; assembly: GCF_042370955.1. Classification (NCBI taxonomy): domain Eukaryota; kingdom Fungi; phylum Ascomycota; class Sordariomycetes; order Glomerellales; family Plectosphaerellaceae; genus Sodiomyces; species Sodiomyces alcalophilus. Next base: position 6,772,204 of record NW_027263532.1, read on the forward strand.
AGGTAGAAAAGGTATCCCTCGCTTAGTTTATATATAATATAGCCTAGTATTCCGCTATTCGTTAAACTCCCGCCTTCGCCCTAATAGGATTTAACCCCCGAGGTCCCGATAAGATTAAGTTACCTAAGTCCGGAGAAATCCGCGCCGCCTAAGCCGAATAGCGTGCCAGTCACCTAGTATAAAACCGTCAAGCTATATAAGTCCTTATCCAGCGCGCGTAAAGGACCTATAAACGTTATTATAATACCGGTCGTATATATCAGCACTTCTAAGTAAGTGATTATATGTTACTTTCTTCGAAGAATATTAAGTAAGGCTAACTAAGTCGTAAAATTTCCGATAAATACCTTAGTCCCTTTAAAGTTATTAATATAATAGGTAACCACGGGTTAGCTTACCAGTTAGAACTCCCTTTATCTATAAAGATTTATAATATCTTCCTTATTTGGCTTTTAGAACCTTAGGTCTCTCGCGATAGTTAGCCTCTACTCGTTCCTATAAAAGTTAACGTCGAGCCTTAAGAGTTAGATAAGTATAAAGTTAAAAAAAAGCCTTAGTCACCGTTATAATAGGAAACGCCACGAGTATCTTATTAAGTAGGCGGACTACGGATTCCAAGATTATACTTAGGAACCTAAAAGTCACCTACCGGACTCCCTCTTAGAATAGTACTATAGTTAAACGCCGCGTTAAGTCAGTTAATCGTTATTAGTATAGGGTTACTACTTAGTAGCAATACTATTAATTATTAGTATCTTTATACTCTAAAAAACAAAAATAAAAAATCCTTATATCGTTTATAGTGTGGCACTTATAGTGCCTATTACCGCCCCTCCCCTTACTACTTATCCTCCTACTCCGCCCTCTATACTAGGTACTCTAGGCTATAGGCAATCCTCTGGGCGTAATCGGATATCTTATCCCGCTATTCTTACTTAATTTAAGCCTTTTTCTCCGCCTCCTTAGCGGCCTTCTATTCCGCACGGCGCCGCTTATTAGCCTTATCTTTAGCCCCGTCCCGATTCTCCTCCTTAAACTCCGATAAAGCCTTATAGAGCTTGGTTTAATTAGTTAATGCTTTGACCTGTTATATAGTTAGCAGCAGTAGGGCACCACGTTTAAGTTCGATATACCCGTTCGCGGTTAGTTAGACCGCTATCCTCGATAGCTTCTAGGAGGATATTCTATAGCCCGGAAGCTACCCGCGTAACGGTAACCGAGAGCTAGTTTTATACTTATCAGTACCCGCCTAGTAGTCTATTAGAGTAGCAGACTTATAACTTAGTAATATTTCGATCGTCTTACTTAATAGCGTTGGTATTTAAACGATACCGTAATACTATCGCCGTAAGCCGCGAATTTAATCTCGCCCCGCGCCTCATTACCTAGCTTTAGCTTTAGGCACTAATAAGCATACCGGCCGCATAGTGCTAGTGCCTCTAGCCTATTAACCTCTTTATACACGACATAACGTTCCGGAGCCTTATCGACGACGTTATCGTCGCTATTATAGGTGGTATCCTAGTGGCCATCCGCACCGTTATCCTTATCGCTAATAGCAGCATTCTCGTTAGCATTAGTTATAGTGGTATCGGCCACGGTATTATCCTTGTAATGCTCATTATTATAACCGCTATTAGCCCCGCTTATCGTGATATTAATATTATCCTATATACTCGATTCATTAACACTATTACTAGTATTATTATTACCCACCCCGTAAGACTTTTTAATCCCTTTAGCGATCTTGTAAGCTTTCTTTTTAGCTAACTTACGGGCCGCCTTAGCGGCCTTACTCTTAGCGTTAGAAACGTTAGGTATAGTGACTTCCACGATATTAGTAACGGTCACGTATAGGGCACTATCACGGAATTTATATTAAGGAAACTTAGTTAAGTTATAAGAGATATTGTTATGGTGCGAGAAGCTGTTTCTCTATTAGTTCTATCTATTATATTCTATTACCCGGCCGCTAGGAACGAGTTCGAATCCGATAACCGACTCCGCGAAGTCGATAGGAGACTTTAAGCTATATATATAGCTTTATACTACTAGCAGGGAATCAACTTATATATATAGTTGTCTGTCGATAAAAAAATTATAAAGACGGACGATAACTAAAAAGAAGAAGAAAAATAATAAAGTTAGGAGTTAACGAAAAGCTCTTATAGATAAGTTAGAATTACCTATAGGTGCCTAGCAGCCTAATCTCTTATAGGAAGTTAGCCTTATTTATATATTATAACTTTCCTCTTAGGGAGCACCTTTTATCTTTATATATTATAAGTTATGGTTATAGGCCTTTAGTAGGCAAAGGAGTATTATATAGGTTATTTAAAGATTAGACGATAAGTTAGGCGTTTATAATAGAATCCTTTAGAATAGTCTTTAGTGCGAGTCTCTTTACTATTATAGGGTCTTTATATTTATAATATTAACCGCTAATTAGGGTCTCTTAGAATAATCCTCTTTATTAAGCCACTTTATTCTTTATAATCACGTTTATCTATATAGGGTTAAGAGGAATCTTTATATTTATAAGCTTTATCCCGTTTTCTTTTTATCTCTTACTTTTATCTCTTATTCTTTAATACTTACTTTAGGGGTGGTGTTATTCTATAGGTGGTATAAAAGAAGGTTCCTAGATTAGGCGGAGTTTTTTATATAGAAGAGTAGCCGGGCTAAGGGAGTCGTTCTTTTTTATCACCTCTAGACCTCTATTACTCCTAAGGGAAGGAGTTAAAGAAAGGGGGGTGATCTATAAGAGTCATAAAAAGGTCTTGTTAATTCGTGTTATAAGGCTCTAGGCTTTCTACTGGTGCTTAGTACGAGCTTATCGCGTAAGCTATAAAGGCCTCCCGTGAAGAGGTTCTAGAGGCTTATATATTAACTACTAGGTAACTTCGTGTTTAGAGAAGGCTTATCGTGTATTTAGAATACGAAAGCTAGCTTAGAGTATACAGAGGGGGTAGTAGCCTTTATAGCAAGGCTACCTTATTTACGAAGGTCCCTTAGTTACTCTAAGAGGAGATATATAACCAATACCTTCCTATTAAGTGGCACCCAGAGGTCTATAAGTAGAGACCTCTATGCTTAAGTCTTCTTAAAGGAACTTAACGAATAATCTTAGTATAATACCCCCTCCCTTGGTCTACTAGTAGGCCTCCTTGTTCGTCTTATGATAGCTTCCTTTACTCCTTACTTGAATCCTATGATATTTACCCGCCGTATTAAAGATTAGTCGATTAGTGTTTTTATAAAGGATATCCTATTATAAATAAGAGTTACTAAGAGAAATTCGACTCCTAAAAGCTTGATTAATAAAAAGAAGACCTAGGTTACTGTAATTAAGAAGGCCTATAACGAGTCTAGTTATCGTGGAAGGGATAAGATATACTAAAAGCTTACTATTGTGTATACCTAGGACGGAATCTATAAATACACTTACAACGTTATCGAAGTATACGCCGAGTATTAGAGCCGATAAGGTAAAGTACGCCATGGCCCCTTAATCGCTACTTAACTACCTTAATATACCCTCTCCTTTATATAAGTAAATCTTAACGTCTAATACCTTAAGGGCTAGTATTTAGTAAAGGCCCGGTATATATTTCTAGGATAGGTTAAAGCCTATTTATTACGGAAAAACAGGTTACGAGCTATCGCGATATTCTTATAAGAAAATATTATCTGCTAGTAGAGACTATACTAGTATATTCTTATAGATAACAGCCCCGAGAATAAGGGTGGTATAATTAAGCTAAATCGGGTATACCTAATAAGGAGGAAGGTAATCTCTGCCTATTACCCCCAAAACTCTAATAGCCGAAACAAGGTAGGATATAAGCATATAAGCCTATTACCTATATGCTTATTATCTAGTAGAAGATTTACCCTGGCACTTTGTATAAGATCCTGCCTATAGTTCTCTTCGTAGATCGCACGACTATCCGAGTATTTACAGGGGCGCCTCCCTTTTCCCTCCTTTATAGCTATAAGGCTATTACGTTTATTTAGATAACCTGCCTTACTTAGCAAGTACTCGACTAGGGCTATATTAAAACTCCTAAGGACGAGATATTATTATGCCCAAGGGCCTTCTCCTAGTTAAGAGTCAACCTAAGCACTATTATGGATATAGTTAATCAATGACGATAATAAAAGACCGAATCTATTTAGTATTTAAGGATTAGGACCCTATATAAGTAAAAGCTCCGAGTAAGAGATCTTATCCTGATATATAATACTAAATTCGTTATTAATATAAGCCGAGATCAGAAGCTAGACTACCGCTAGAGTAGCATATTTAATGTTATATCGTTTAATTAGGATAATAAGATCTTCAGGCTAGCGATTTTATTAGAGGAAGAGCTTTAGGGCGGTATTTTTATTACTAACCGCCTTAAGAGGTTTATGTAGAATAAAGACACATATTAGTAGCCGGAAGACTAGACGATGTTAGAAAGAAACTATACTAAAGGGCTAAAGATAGCGTACTCTGCCCGCCGTATTCTTATTAAGGTACTAGTTCAAGTACCTCTCCGCTTAGGTAAGTCCCCTAATAAAGATACTAGGGCCGAGGATAATAAGCGTAGAAGTCAGATAGGGTCCCCTGATTAAACCCTTAACATACTGTTATAACGGTTAGCGAGGCTTTAAGATATATTAGGTAAGCACTATAAGATCTTAGAAGCAGAGCTCCGAAAAACGATATAGTCGGGAAGAGTCGAAGTCTATATCCCTAGATATTCCGATATTACCCTAAGCGAGTATAAAGACTATATAGGGTCCTTATACTTTATTTCCTACTATTATTTCCTACCCGGTTAACCTAATAATAATAATACTATACTTAATAAGAGTCTTATATATAGTATTAAGGCCGAGGATATATAGGGCACTCCTATTTATTTATCCTTAAGAATTATCTACTACCCCCTAATATATAAACACTATTTTCGTGGACTCTTTAAATCGCTCTTTTTTTATATCTTATCCGTTAACCCTTTACTACCCTAATTAACCTGTTTTATGCCCTTTAACCGATTATTTTATTTATTAGTTCCTTTTATATATATTTTATTAGTACCATTTTCCGTTACACGTCTTAACTAAGGAGATACTATATAGATATATCTACTATATACATTTATTATTTATCTACTCTTCCTTTAATTTATTTACGCCGCGCCCCGAAATAGAATATCCTAAATACACTAAGGTTACTCTAATTATAGTAATTACTACCCGAACTATCTATTTATACTTTATTCCGCCTAACTCTTATTATTATTATTATTATTATTATTATTATTTTCTTACTCCGCTATCTAAACTAGTCTAGGAGCCGGGCTTAGGCTATACGGTCCTTCTTAGCTGGTTATAGGGGGGAAAAACCCGTTTAGGTAGAAAAACCCCTATACTCTCCTTAATAGGATCGGTGCCGCGACGGGACCTTAACGGTCCCGATAATGACTCGATACGTATCTGGATCACACCTCTAGTCCAGTGGCTGATGCGAAGGTAGCAGGCTAGGGATTTCGGGTTAGCCTGGGGTGCGGTATACTATACAGGGGGCCGAAAGAAGTCCGCGGCGGCTCCGCGCACTGGGAATCCCCACTGTATCGGGGTGGCCGGTTTTATTTGCGCCTTCCTTTTAGGCCGGGGGGGGGGGG